>NW_027517017.1:0-49736 GCF_048772815.1 Callospermophilus lateralis | reverse complement strand
CAGTTTGAATTTTTAGGTTTCACTCTGTTTTCTCCTATATTGACAGATGCAGTTAGAACTTTAAATCAAACACGGTTTGTGCTAGCTACTTGAAACATGACACAATAAAGTAGTTCTACGTTCTATCCCTAAGGTTTGTTTCCTCTTGATGTACCCTTAAGCAGAGACTGGTGAATAACACATTCAATGAAAGGCGTCGTTAGGCTGCCAAAAAACTACAGTCTCCTGAAATCTCATCATATATTTTTTCTTCCGAACTTCATGATAATTTCAAGTAATGAGCAGTGCACCAATCAAACTTGGATGCCCAAGTTTCGTTCTCCTAGGTTGAAGCATTCGTTTGCAGGAACAGTTTGAATTTTTAGGTTTCACTCTGTTTTGTCCTATATTGACAGATGCAGTTCGAACTCTAAATCAAACACGGTTTGTGCTAGCTTCTTGAAACTTGACAAAATACTGTAGTTCTACGTTCTATCTCTAAGGTTTGTTTCCTCTTGATGTAGCCTAATGCAGGGACTGGAGAATAACACTTTTATTGAAAGGGGTTTCCAAACTTCCAAAAACTAGAGTCTTCTGAAATCTCAACATATATTTTTGCATCCAATCTTCATGATACTTTCGAGTAATGATCAGTACACGAATCCCACTTGGATGCTCAAGTTTCATTCTCCTACGTTGAAGCATTCGTTTGCAGTAACATTTTTAATTTTTAGGTTTCACTGTTTTCTTCTATATTGACAAATGTAGTTCAAACTCTAAATCATACACGGTTTGGGCTAGCTTCTTGAAACTTGACACAATAAAGTAGTTCTACATTCTATCCCTAAGGTTTGTTTCCTCTTGATGTAGCCTTCAGCACAGACTGGCGAATAACACTTTCAATGAAAGGCGTTGTTAGGCTGCCAAAAAACTAGAGTCTCCTGAAATCCCAACACATATTTTTTTCCGACCTTAATGATACTTTCAAGTAATGAGCAGTACACCAATCAAACTTGGATGCCCAAGTTTCGTTCTCCTAGGTTGATGCATTCGTTTGCAGTAACAGTTTGAATTTCTATGTTTCACTCTGTTTTCTCCTATATTGACAGATGCAGCTAGAACTCTAAATCAAACACGGTTTGTGCTAGCTTCTTGAAACTTGACACAATAAAGTAGTTCTACGTTCTATCTCTAAGGTTTGTTTCCTCTTGATGTAGCCTAATGCAGGGACTGGCGAATAACACTTATATTGAAAGGGGTTGCCAAACTTTCAAAAAACTAGAGTCTCCTGAAATCTCAACATATATTTTTTCATCCAATCTTCATGATACATTCAAGTAATGATCAGTACACCATTCCCACTTGGATGCCCAAGTTTTGTTCTTCTAGGTTGAAGCATTCGTTTGCAGGAACATTTTGAAGTTTTAGGTTTCACTTTGTTTTCTCCTATATTGACAGATGCAGTTAGAACTTTAAATCAAACACGGTTTGTGCTAGCTACTTGAAACATGACACAATAAAGTAGTTCTACGTTCTATCCCTAAGGATTGTTTCCTCTTGATGTACCCTTAAGCAGAGACTGGCGAATAACACATTCAATGAAAGGCGTCGTTAGGCTGCCAAAAAACTACAGTCTCCTGAAATCTCATCATATATTTTTTCTTCCGACATTCATGATACTTTCAAGTAATGAGCAGTGCACCAATCAAACTTGGATGCCCAAGTTTCGTTCTCCTAGGTTGAAGAATTCGTTTGCAGGAACAGTTTGAATTTTTAGGTTTCACTCTGTTTTGTCCTATATTGACAGATGCAGTTCGAACTCTAAATCAAACACGGTTTGTGCTAGCTTCTTGAAACTTGACAAAATACTGTAGTTCTACGTTCTATCTCTAAGGTTTGTTTCCTCTTGATGTAGCCTAATGCAGGGACTGGAGAATAACACTTTTATTGAAAGGGGTTGCCAAACTTCCCAAAACTAGAGTCTTCTGAAATCTCAACATATATTTTTTTATCCAATCTTCATGATACTTTCGAGTAATGATCAGTACACCAATCCCACTTGGATGCTCAAGTTTCATTCTCCTACGTTGAAGCATTCGTTTGCAGTAACAGTTTGAATTTTTAGGTTTCATTCTGCTTTCTCCTATATTGACAAATGTAGTTCAAACTCTAAATCATACACGGTTTGGGCTAGCTTCTTGAAACTTGACACAATAAAGTAGTTCTACTTTCTATCCCTAAGGTTTGTTTCCTCTTGATGTAGCCTTCCACACAGACTGGCGAATAACACTTTCAATGAAAGGCGTTGTTAGGCTGCCAAAAAACTAGAGTCTCCTGATATCTCAACACATATTTTTTCCGACCTTAATGATACTTTCAAGTAATGAGCAGTACACCAATCAAACTTGGATGCCCAAGTTTCGTTCTCCTAGGTTGATGCATTCGTTTGCAGTTACAGTTTGAATTTCTAGGTTTCACTCTGTTTTCTCCTATATGGACAGATGCAGCTAGAACTCTAAATCAAACACGGTTTGTGCTAGCTTCTTGAAACTTGACACAATAAAGTAGTTCTACGTTCTATCTCTAAGGTTTGTTTCCTCTTGATGTAGCCTAATGCAGGGACTGGCGAATAACACTTATATTGAAAGGGGTTGCCAAACTTTCAAAAAACTAGAGTCTCCTGAAATCTCAACATATATTTTTTCATCCAATCTTCATGATACATTCAAGTAATGATCAGTACACCATTCCCACTTGGATGCCCAAGTTTTGTTCTTCTAGGTTGAAGCATTCGTTTGCAGGAACAGTTTGAATTTTTAGGTTTCAGTCTGTTTTCTCCTATATGGACAGATGCAGTTAGAACTTTAAATCAAACACGGTTTGTGCTAGCTACTTGAAACATGACACAATAAAGTAGTTCTACGTTCTATCCCTAAGGTTTGTTTCCTCTTGATGTACCCTTAAGCAGAGACTGGCGAATAACACATTCAATGAAAGGCGTCGTTAGGCTGCCAAAAAACTACAGTCTCCTGAAATCTCATCATATATTTTTTCTTCCGACCTTCATGATACTTTCAAGTAATGAGCAGTGCACCAATCAAACTTGGATGCCCAAGTTTCGTTCTCCTAGGTTGAAGCATTCGTTTGCAGGAACAGTTTGAATTTTTAGGTTTCACTCTGTTTTGTCCTATATTGACAGATGCAGTTCGAACTCTAAATCAAACACGGTTTGTGCTAGCTTCTTGAAACATGACAAAATACTGTAGTTCTCCGTTCTATCTCTTAGGTTTGTTTTTTCTTGATGTAGCCTAATGCAGGGACTGGCGAATAACACTTTTATTGAAAGGGGTTGCCAAATTTCCAAAAACTAGAGTCTTCTGAAATCTCAACATATATTTTTGCATCCAATCTTCATGATACTTTCGAGTAATGATCAGTACACCAATCCCACTTGGATGCTCAAGTTTCATTCTCCTACGTTGAAGCATTCGTTTGCAGTAACAGTTTTAATTTTTAGGTTTCACTGTTTTCTTCTATATTGACAAATGTAGTTGAAACTATAAATCATACACGGTTTGGGCTAGCTTCTTGAAACTTGACACAATAAAGTAGTTCTACATTCTATCCCTAAGGTTTGTTTCCTCTTGATGTAGCCTTCAGCACAGACTGGCGAATAACACTTTCAATGAAAGGCGTTGTTAGGCTGCCAAAAAACTAGAGTCTCCTGAAATCTCAACACATATTTTTTTCCGACCTTAATGATACTTTCAAGTAATGAGCAGTACACCAATCAAACTTGGATGCCCAAGTTTCGTTCTCCTAGGTTGATGCTTTCGTTTGCAGTAACAGTTTGAATTTCTAGGTTTCACTCTCTTTTCTCCTATATTGACAGATGCAGCTAGAACTCTAAATCAAACACGGTTTGTGCTAGCTTCTTGAAACTTGACACAATAAAGTAGTTCTACGTTCTATCTCTAAGGTTTGTTTCCTCTTGATGTAGCCTAATGCAGGGACTGGCGAATAACACTTATATTGAAAGGGGTTGCCAAACTTTCAACAAACGAGAGTCTCCTGAAATCTCAACATATATTTTTTCATCCAATCTTCATGATACATTCAAGTAATGATCAGTACACCATTCCCACTTGGATGCCCAAGTTTTGTTCTTCTAGGTTGAAGCATTCGTTTGCAGGAACAGTTTGAATTTTTAGGTTTCACTCTGTTTTCTCCTATATTGACAGATGCAGTTAGAACTTTAAATCAAACACGGTTTGTGCTAGCTACTTGAAACATGACACAATAAAGTAGTTCTACGTTCTATCCCTAAGGTTTGTTTCCTCTTGATGTACCCTTAAGCAGAGACTGGTGAATAACACATTCAATGAAAGGCGTCGTTAGGCTGCCAAAAAACTACAGTCTCCTGAAATCTCATCATATATTTTTTCTTCCGAACTTCATGATAATTTCAAGTAATGAGCAGTGCACCAATCAAACTTGGATGCCCAAGTTTCGTTCTCCTAGGTTGAAGCATTCGTTTGCAGGAACAGTTTGAATTTTTAGGTTTCACTCTGTTTTGTCCTATATTGACAGATGCAGTTCGAACTCTAAATCAAACACGGTTTGTGCTAGCTTCTTGAAACTTGACAAAATACTGTAGTTCTACGTTCTATCTCTAAGGTTTGTTTCCTCTTGATGTAGCCTAATGCAGGGACTGGAGAATAACACTTTTATTGAAAGGGGTTTCCAAACTTCCAAAAACTAGAGTCTTCTGAAATCTCAACATATATTTTTGCATCCAATCTTCATGATACTTTCGAGTAATGATCAGTACACGAATCCCACTTGGATGCTCAAGTTTCATTCTCCTACGTTGAAGCATTCGTTTGCAGTAACATTTTTAATTTTTAGGTTTCACTGTTTTCTTCTATATTGACAAATGTAGTTCAAACTCTAAATCATACACGGTTTGGGCTAGCTTCTTGAAACTTGACACAATAAAGTAGTTCTACATTCTATCCCTAAGGTTTGTTTCCTCTTGATGTAGCCTTCAGCACAGACTGGCGAATAACACTTTCAATGAAAGGCGTTGTTAGGCTGCCAAAAAACTAGAGTCTCCTGAAATCCCAACACATATTTTTTTCCGACCTTAATGATACTTTCAAGTAATGAGCAGTACACCAATCAAACTTGGATGCCCAAGTTTCGTTCTCCTAGGTTGATGCATTCGTTTGCAGTAACAGTTTGAATTTCTATGTTTCACTCTGTTTTCTCCTATATTGACAGATGCAGCTAGAACTCTAAATCAAACACGGTTTGTGCTAGCTTCTTGAAACTTGACACAATAAAGTAGTTCTACGTTCTATCTCTAAGGTTTGTTTCCTCTTGATGTAGCCTAATGCAGGGACTGGCGAATAACACTTATATTGAAAGGGGTTGCCAAACTTTCAAAAAACTAGAGTCTCCTGAAATCTCAACATATATTTTTTCATCCAATCTTCATGATACATTCAAGTAATGATCAGTACACCATTCCCACTTGGATGCCCAAGTTTTGTTCTTCTAGGTTGAAGCATTCGTTTGCAGGAACATTTTGAAGTTTTAGGTTTCACTTTGTTTTCTCCTATATTGACAGATGCAGTTAGAACTTTAAATCAAACACGGTTTGTGCTAGCTACTTGAAACATGACACAATAAAGTAGTTCTACGTTCTATCCCTAAGGATTGTTTCCTCTTGATGTACCCTTAAGCAGAGACTGGCGAATAACACATTCAATGAAAGGCGTCGTTAGGCTGCCAAAAAACTACAGTCTCCTGAAATCTCATCATATATTTTTTCTTCCGACATTCATGATACTTTCAAGTAATGAGCAGTGCACCAATCAAACTTGGATGCCCAAGTTTCGTTCTCCTAGGTTGAAGAATTCGTTTGCAGGAACAGTTTGAATTTTTAGGTTTCACTCTGTTTTGTCCTATATTGACAGATGCAGTTCGAACTCTAAATCAAACACGGTTTGTGCTAGCTTCTTGAAACTTGACAAAATACTGTAGTTCTACGTTCTATCTCTAAGGTTTGTTTCCTCTTGATGTAGCCTAATGCAGGGACTGGAGAATAACACTTTTATTGAAAGGGGTTGCCAAACTTCCCAAAACTAGAGTCTTCTGAAATCTCAACATATATTTTTTTATCCAATCTTCATGATACTTTCGAGTAATGATCAGTACACCAATCCCACTTGGATGCTCAAGTTTCATTCTCCTACGTTGAAGCATTCGTTTGCAGTAACAGTTTGAATTTTTAGGTTTCATTCTGCTTTCTCCTATATTGACAAATGTAGTTCAAACTCTAAATCATACACGGTTTGGGCTAGCTTCTTGAAACTTGACACAATAAAGTAGTTCTACTTTCTATCCCTAAGGTTTGTTTCCTCTTGATGTAGCCTTCCACACAGACTGGCGAATAACACTTTCAATGAAAGGCGTTGTTAGGCTGCCAAAAAACTAGAGTCTCCTGATATCTCAACACATATTTTTTTCCGACCTTAATGATACTTTCAAGTAATGAGCAGTACACCAATCAAACTTGGATGCCCAAGTTTCGTTCTCATAGGTTGATGCATTCGTTTGCAGTTACAGTTTGAATTTCTAGGTTTCACTCTGTTTTCTCCTATATGGACAGATGCAGCTAGAACTCTAAATCAAACACGGTTTGTGCTAGCTTCTTGAAACTTGACACAATAAAGTAGTTCTACGTTCTATCTCTAAGGTTTGTTTCCTCTTGATGTAGCCTAATGCAGGGACTGGCGAATAACACTTATATTGAAAGGGGTTGCCAAACTTTCAAAAAACGAGAGTCTCCTGAAATCTCAACATATATTTTTTCATCCAATCTTCATGATACATTCAAGTAATGATCAGTACACCATTCCCACTTGGATGCCCAAGTTTTGTTCTTCTAGGTTGAAGCATTCGTTTGCAGGAACAGTTTGAATTTTTAGGTTTCAGTCTGTTTTCTCCTATATGGACAGATGCAGTTAGAACTTTAAATCAAACACGGTTTGTGCTAGCTACTTGAAACATGACACAATAAAGTAGTTCTACGTTCTATCCCTAAGGTTTGTTTCCTCTTGATGTACCCTTAAGCAGAGACTGGCGAATAACACATTCAATGAAAGGCGTCGTTAGGCTGCCAAAAAACTACAGTCTCCTGAAATCTCATCATATATTTTTTCTTCCGACCTTCATGATACTTTCAAGTAATGAGCAGTGCACCAATCAAACTTGGATGCCCAAGTTTCGTTCTCCTAGGTTGAAGCATTCGTTTGCAGGAACAGTTTGAATTTTTAGGTTTCACTCTGTTTTGTCCTATATTGACAGATGCAGTTCGAACTCTAAATCAAACACGGTTTGTGCTAGCTTCTTGAAACATGACAAAATACTGTAGTTCTACGTTCTATCTCTTAGGTTTGTTTTTTCTTGATGTAGCCTAATGCAGGGACTGGCGAATAACACTTTTATTGAAAGGGGTTGCCAAATTTCCAAAAACTAGAGTCTTCTGAAATCTCAACATATATTTTTGCATCCAATCTTCATGATACTTTCGAGTAATGATCAGTACACCAATCCCACTTGGATGCTCAAGTTTCCTTCTCCTACGTTGAAGCATTCGTTTGCAGTAACAGTTTTAATTTTTAGGTTTCATTCTGCTTTCTCCTATATTGACAAATGTAGTTCAAACTCTAAATCATACACGGTTTGGGCTAGCTTCTTGAAACATGACACAATAAAGTAGTTCTACATTCTATCCCTAAGGTTTGATTCCTCTTGATGTAGCCTTCAGCACAGACTGGCGAATAACACTTTCAATGAAAGGCGTTGTTAGGCTGCCAAAAAACTAGAGTCTCCTGAAATCCCAACACATATTTTTTTCCGACCTTAATGATACTTTCAAGTAATGAGCAGTACACCAATCAAACTTGGATGCCCAAGTTTCGTTCTCCTAGGTTGATGCATTCGTTTGCAGTAACAGTTTGAATTTCTAGGTTTCACTCTGTTTTCTCCTATATTGACAGATGCAGCTAGAACTCTAAATCAAACACGGTTTGTGCTAGCTTCTTGAAACTTGACACAATAAAGTAGTTCTACGTTCTATCTCTAAGGTTTGTTTCCTCTTGATGTAGCCTAATGCAGGGACTGGCGAATAACACTTATATTGAAAGGGGTTGCCAAACTTTCAAAAAACTAGAGTCTCCTGAAATCTCAACATATATTTTTTCATCCAATCTTCATGATACATTCAAGTAATGATCAGTACACCATTCCCACTTGGATGCCCAAGTTTTGTTCTTCTAGGTTGAAGCATTCGTTTGCAGGAACAGTTTGAATTTTTAGGTTTCACTCTGTTTTCTCCTATATTGACAGATGCAGTTAGAACTTTAAATCAAACACGGTTTGTGCTAGCTACTTGAAACATGACACAATAAAGTAGTTCTACGTTCTATCCCTAAGGTTTGTTTCCTCTTGATGTACCCTTAAGCAGAGACTGGCGAATAACACATTCAATGAAAGGCGTCGTTAGGCTGCCAAAAAACTACAGTCTCCTGAAATCTCATCATATATTTTTTCTTCCGACCTTCATGATACTTTCAAGTAATGAGCAGTGCACCAATCAAACTTGGATGCCCAAGTTTCGTTCTCCTAGGTTGAAGCATTCGTTTGCAGGAACAGTTTGAATTTTTAGGTTTCACTCTGTTTTGTCCTATATTGACAGATGCAGTTCGAACTCTATATCAAACACGGTTTGTGCTAGCTTCTTGAAACTTGACAAAATACTGTAGTTCTACGTTCTATCTCTAAGGTTTGTTTCCTCTTGATGTAGCCTAATGCAGGGACTGGAGAATAACACTTTTATTGAAAGGGGTTGCCAAACTTCCAAAAACTAGATTCTTCTGAAATCTCAACATATATTTTTGCATCCAATCTTCATGATATTTTCAAGTAATGATCAGTACACCAATCCCACTTGGATGCTCAAGTTTCATTCTCCTACGTTGAAGCATTCGTTTGCAGTAACAGTTTTAATTTTTAGGTTTCACTGTTTTCTTCTATATTGACAAATGTAGTTCAAACTCTAAATCATACACGGTTTGGGCTAGCTTCTTGAAACTTGACACAATAAAGTAGTTCTATATTCTATCCCTAAGGTTTGTTTCCTCTTGATGTAGCCTTCAGCACAGACTGGCGAATAACACTTTCAATGAAAGGCGTTGTTAGGCTGCCAAAAAACTAGAGTCTCCTGAAATCCCAACACATATTTTTTTCCGACCTTAATGATACTTTCAAGTAATGAGCAGTACACCAATCAAACTTGGATGCCCAAGTTTCGTTCTCCTAGGTTGATGCATTCGTTTGCAGTAACAGTTTGAATTTCTAGGTTTCACTCTGTTTTCACCTATATTGACAGAGGCAGCTAGAACTCTAAATCAAACACGGTTTGTGCTAGCTTCTTGAAACTTGACACAATAAAGTAGTTCAACGTTCTATCTCTAAGGTTTGTTTCCTCTTGATGTAGCCTAATGCAGGGACTGGCGAATAACACTTATATTGAAAGGGGTTGCCAAACTTTCAAAAAACTAGAGTCTCCTGAAATCTCAACATATATTTTTTCATCCAATCTTCATGATACATTCAAGTAATGATCAGTACACCATTCCCACTTGGATGCCCAAGTTTTGTTCTTCTAGGTTGAAGCATTCGTTTGCAGGAACAGTTTGAATTTTTAGGTTTCACTCTGTTTTCTCTTATATTGACAGATGCAGTTAGAACTTTAAATCAAACACGGTTTGTGCTAGCTACTTGAAACATGACACAATAAAGTAGTTCTACGTTCTATCCCTAAGGTTAGTTTCCTCTTGATGTAGCCTTAAGCAGAGACTGGCGAATAACACATTCAATGAAAGGCGTTGTTAGGCTGCCAAAAAACTACAGTCTCCTGAAATCTCATCATATATTTTTTCTTCCGACCTTCATGATACTTTCAAGTAATGAGCAGTGCACCAATCAAACTAGGATGCCCAAGTTTCGTTCTCCTAGGTTGAAGCATTCGTTTGCAGGAACAGTTTGAATTTTTAGGTTTCACTCTGTTTTGTCCTAATTTGACAGATGCTGTTCAAACTCTAAATCAAACACGGTTTGTGCTAGCTTCTTGAAACTTGACACAATAAAGTAGTTCTACGTTCTATCTCTAAGGTTTGTTTCCTCTTGATGTAGCCTAATGCAGTTACTGGCGAATAACACTTTTATTGAAAGGGGTTGCCAAACTTCCAAAAACTAGAGTCTTCTGAAATCTCAACATATATTTTTGCATCCAATCTTCATGATACTTTCGAGTAATGATCAGTACACCAATCCCACTTGGATGCTCAAGTTTCATTCTCCTACGTTGAAGCATTCGTTTGCAGTAACAGTTTTAATTTTTAGGTTTCACTGTTTTCTTCTATATTGACAAATGTAGTTCAAACTCTAAATCATACACGGTTTGGGCTAGCTTCTTGAAACTTGACACAATAAAGTAGTTCTACATTCTATCCCTAAGGTTTGTTTCCTCTTGATGTAGCCTTCAGCACAGACTGGCGAATAACCCTTTCAATGAAAGGCGTTGTTAGGCTGCCAAAAAACTAGAGTCTCCTGAAATCTCAACACATATTTTTTTCCGACCTTAATGATACTTTCAAGTAATGAGCAGTACACCAATCAAACTTGGATGCCCAAGTTTCGTTCTCCTAGGTTGATGCATTCGTTTGCAGTAACAGTTTGAATTTCTAGGTTTCACTCTGTTTTCTCCTATATTGACAGATGCAGCTAGAACTCTAAATCAAACACGGTTTGTGCTAGCTTCTTGAAACTTGACACAATAAAGTAGTTCTACGTTCTATCTCTAAGGTTTGTTTCCTCTTGAGGTAGCCTAATGCAGGGACTGGCGAATAACACTTATATTGAAAGGGGTTGCCAAACTTTCAAAAAACTAGAGTCTCCTGAAATCTCAACATATATTTTTTCATCCAATCTTCATGATACATTCAAGTAATGATCAGTACACCATTCCCACTTGGATGCCCAAGTTTTGTTCTTCTAGGTTGAAGCATTCGTTTGCAGGAACAGTTTGAATTTTTAGGTTTCACTCTGTTTTCTCCTATATTGACAGATGCAGTTAGAACTTTAAATCAAACACGGTTTGTGCTAGCTACTTGAAACATGACACAATAAAGTAGTTCTACGTTCTATCCCTAAGGTTTGTTTCCTCTTGATGTACCCTTAAGCAGAGACTGGCGAATAACACATTCAATGAAAGGCGTTGTTAGGCTGCCAAAAAAATACAGTCTCCTGAAATCTCATCATATATTTTTTCTTCCGACCTTCATGATACTTTCAAGTAATGAGCAGTGCACCAATCAAACTTGGATGCCCAAGTTTCGTTCTCCTAGGTTGAAGCATTCGTTTGCAGGAACAGTTTGAATTTTTAGGTTTCACTCTGTTTTGTCCTATATTGACAGATGCAGTTCGAACTCTAAATCAAACACGGTTTGTGCTAGCTTATTGAAACTTGACAAAATACTGTAGTTCTACGTTCTATCTCTATGGTTTGTTTCCTCTTGATGTAGCCTAATGCAGTTACTGGCGAATAACACTTTTATTGAAAGGGGTTGCAAAACTTCCAAAAACTAGAGTCTTCTGAAATCTCAACATATATTTTTGCATCCAATCTTCATGATACTTTCGAGTAATGATCAGTACACCAATCCCACTTGGATGCTCAAGTTTCATTCTCCTACGTTGAAGCATTCGTTTGCAGTAACAGTTTTAATTTTTAGGTTTCACTGTTTTCTTCTATATTGACAAATGTAGTTCAAACTCTAAATCATACACGGTTTGGGCTAGCTTCTTGAAACTTGACACAATAAAGTAGTTCTACATTCTATCCCTAAGGTTTGTTTCCTCTTGATGTAGCCTTCAGCACAGACTGGCGAATAACCCTTTCAATGAAAGGCGTTGTTAGGCTGCCAAAAAACTAGAGTCTCCTGAAATCTCAACACATATTTTTTTCCGACCTTAATGATACTTTCAAGTAATGAGCAGTACACCAATCAAACTTGGATGCCCAAGTTTCGTTCTCCTAGGTTGATGCATTCGTTTGCAGTAACAGTTTGAATTTCTAGGTTTCACTCTGTTTTCTCCTATATTGACAGATGCAGCTAGAACTCTAAATCAAACACGGTTTGTGCTAGCTTCTTGAAACTTGACACAATAAAGTAGTTCTACGTTCTATCTCTAAGGTTTGTTTCCTCTTGAGGTAGCCTAATGCAGGGACTGGCGAATAACACTTATATTGAAAGGGGTTGCCAAACTTTCAAAAAACTAGAGTCTCCTGAAATCTCAACATATATTTTTTCATCCAATCTTCATGATACATTCAAGTAATGATCAGTACACCATTCCCACTTGGATGCCCAAGTTTTGTTCTTCTAGGTTGAAGCATTCGTTTGCAGGAACAGTTTGAATTTTTAGGTTTCACTCTGTTTTCTCCTATATTGACAGATGCATTTAGAACTTTAAATCAAACACGGTTTGTGCTAGCTACTTGAAACATGACACAATAAAGTAGTTCTACGTTCTATCCCTAAGGTTTGTTTCCTCTTGATGTACCCTTAAGCAGAGACTGGCGAATAACACATTCAATGAAAGGCGTTGTTAGGCTGCCAAAAAACTACAGTCTCCTGAAATCTCATCATATATTTTTTCTTCCGACCTTCATGATACTTTCAAGTAATGAGCAGTGCACCAATCAAACTAGGATGCCCAAGTTTCGTTCTCCTAGGTTGAAGCATTCGTTTGCAGGAACAGTTTCAATTTTTAGGTTTCACTCTGTTTTGTCCTAATTTGACAGATGCTGTTCAAACTCTAAATCAAACACGGTTTGTGCTAGCTTCTTGAAACTTGACACAATAAAGTAGTTCTACGTTCTATCTCTAAGGTTTGTTTCCTCTTGATGTAGCCTAATGCAGTTACTGGCGAATAACACTTTTATTGAAAGGGGTTGCCAAACTTCCAAAAACTAGAGTCTTCTGAAATCTCAACATATATTTTTGCATCCAATCTTCATGATACTTTCGAGTAATGATCAGTACACCAATCCCACTTGGATGCTCAAGTTTCATTCTCCTACGTTGAAGCATTCGTTTGCAGTAACAGTTTTAATTTTTAGGTTTCACTGTTTTCTTCTATATTGACAAATGTAGTTCAAACTCTAAATCATACACGGTTTGGGCTAGCTTCTTGAAACTTGACACAATAAAGTAGTTCTACATTCTATCCCTAAGGTTTGTTTCCTCTTGATGTAGCCTTCAGCACAGACTGGCGAATAACCCTTTCAATGAAAGGCGTTGTTAGGCTGCCAAAAAACTAGAGTCTCCTGAAATCTCAACACATATTTTTTTCCGACCTTAATGATACTTTCAAGTAATGAGCAGTACACCAATCAAACTTGGATGCCCAAGTTTCGTTCTCCTAGGTTGATGCATTCGTTTGCAGTAACAGTTTGAATTTCTAGGTTTCACTCTGTTTTCTCCTATATTGACAGATGCAGCTAGAACTCTAAATCAAACACGGTTTGTGCTAGCTTCTTGAAACTTGACACAATAAAGTAGTTCTACGTTCTATCTCTAAGGTTTGTTTCCTCTTGAGGTAGCCTAATGCAGGGACTGGCGAATAACACTTATATTGAAAGGGGTTGCCAAACTTTCAAAAAACTAGAGTCTCCTGAAATCTCAACATATATTTTTTCATCCAATCTTCATGATACATTCAAGTAATGATCAGTACACCATTCCCACTTGGATGCCCAAGTTTTGTTCTTCTAGGTTGAAGCATTCGTTTGCAGGAACAGTTTGAATTTTTAGGTTTCACTCTGTTTTCTCCTATATTGACAGATGCAGTTAGAACTTTAAATCAAACACGGTTTGTGCTAGCTACTTGAAACATGACACAATAAAGTAGTTCTACGTTCTATCCCTAAGGTTTGTTTCCTCTTGATGTACCCTTAAGCAGAGACTGGCGAATAACACATTCAATGAAAGGCGTTGTTAGGCTGCCAAAAAAATACAGTCTCCTGAAATCTCATCATATATTTTTTCTTCCGACCTTCATGATACTTTCAAGTAATGAGCAGTGCACCAATCAAACTTGGATGCCCAAGTTTCGTTCTCCTAGGTTGAAGCATTCGTTTGCAGGAACAGTTTGAATTTTTAGGTTTCACTCTGTTTTGTCCTATATTGACAGATGCAGTTCGAACTCTAAATCAAACACGGTTTGTGCTAGCTTATTGAAACTTGACAAAATACTGTAGTTCTACGTTCTATCTCTATGGTTTGTTTCCTCTTGATGTAGCCTAATGCAGTTACTGGCGAATAACACTTTTATTGAAAGGGGTTGCAAAACTTCCAAAAACTAGAGTCTTCTGAAATCTCAACATATATTTTTGCATCCAATCTTCATGATACTTTCGAGTAATGATCAGTACACCAATCCCACTTGGATGCTCAAGTTTCATTCTCCTACGTTGAAGCATTCGTTTGCAGTAACAGTTTTAATTTTTAGGTTTCACTGTTTTCTTCTATATTGACAAATGTAGTTCAAACTCTAAATCATACACGGTTTGGGCTAGCTTCTTGAAACTTGACACAATAAAGTAGTTCTACATTCTATCCCTAAGGTTTGTTTCCTCTTGATGTAGCCTTCAGCACAGACTGGCGAATAACCCTTTCAATGAAAGGCGTTGTTAGGCTGCCAAAAAACTAGAGTCTCCTGAAATCTCAACACATATTTTTTTCCGACCTTAATGATACTTTCAAGTAATGAGCAGTACACCAATCAAACTTGGATGCCCAAGTTTCGTTCTCCTAGGTTGATGCATTCGTTTGCAGTAACAGTTTGAATTTCTAGGTTTCACTCTGTTTTCTCCTATATTGACAGATGCAGCTAGAACTCTAAATCAAACACGGTTTGTGCTAGCTTCTTGAAACTTGACACAATAAAGTAGTTCTACGTTCTATCTCTAAGGTTTGTTTCCTCTTGAGGTAGCCTAATGCAGGGACTGGCGAATAACACTTATATTGAAAGGGGTTGCCAAACTTTCAAAAAACTAGAGTCTCCTGAAATCTCAACATATATTTTTTCATCCAATCTTCATGATACATTCAAGTAATGATCAGTACACCATTCCCACTTGGATGCCCAAGTTTTGTTCTTCTAGGTTGAAGCATTCGTTTGCAGGAACAGTTTGAATTTTTAGGTTTCACTCTGTTTTCTCCTATATTGACAGATGCATTTAGAACTTTAAATCAAACACGGTTTGTGCTAGCTACTTGAAACATGACACAATAAAGTAGTTCTACGTTCTATCCCTAAGGTTTGTTTCCTCTTGATGTACCCTTAAGCAGAGACTGGCGAATAACACATTCAATGAAAGGCGTTGTTAGGCTGCCAAAAAACTACAGTCTCCTGAAATCTCATCATATATTTTTTCTTCCGACCTTCATGATACTTTCAAGTAATGAGCAGTGCACCAATCAAACTTGGATGCCCAAGTTTCATTCTCCTAGGTTGAAGCATTCGTTTGCAGGAACAGTTTGAATTTTTAGGTTTCACTCTGTTTTGTCCTATATTGACAGATGCAGTTCGAACTCTAAATCAAACACGGTTTGTGCTAGCTTATTGAAACTTGACAAAATACTGTAGTTCTACGTTCTATCTCTACGGTTTGTTTCCTCTTGATGTAGCCTAATGCAGTTACTGGCGAATAACACTTTTATTGAAAGGGGTTGCCAAACTTCCAAAAACTAGAGTCTTCTGAAATCTCAACATATATTTTTGCATCCAATCTTCATGATACTTTCGAGTAATGATCAGTACACCAATCCCACTTGGATGCTCAAGTTTCATTCTCCTACGTTGAAGCATTCGTTTGCAGTAACAGTTTTAATTTTTAGGTTTCACTGTTTTCTTCTATATTGACAAATGTAGTTCAAACTCTAAATCATACACGGTTTGGGCTAGCTTCTTGAAACTTGACACAATAAAGTAGTTCTACATTCTATCCCTAAGGTTTGTTTCCTATTGATGTAGCCTTCAGCACAGACTGGCGAATAACACTTTCAATGAAAGGTGTTGTTAGGCTGCCAAAAAACTAGAGTCTCCTGAAATCTCAACACATATTTTTTTCCGACCTTAATGATACTTTCAAGTAATGAGCAGTACACCAATCAAACTTGGATGCCCAAGTTTCGTTCTCCTAGGTTGATGCATTCGTTTGCAGTAACAGTTTGAATTTCTAGGTTTCACTCTGTTTTCTCCTATATTGACAGATGCAGCTAGAACTCTAAATCAAACACGGTTTGTGCTAGCTTCTTGAAACTTGACACAATAAAGTAGTTCTACGTTCTATCTCTAAGGTTTGTTTCCTCTTGATGTAGCCTAATGCAGGGACTGGCGAATAACACTTATGTTGAAAGGGGTTGCCAAACTTTCGAAAAACTAGAGTCTCCTGAAATCTCAACATATATTTTTTCATCCAATCTTCATGATACATTCAAGTAATGATCAGTACACCATTCCCACTTGGATGCCCAAGTTTTGTTCTTCTAGGTTGAAGCATTCGTTTGCAGGAACAGTTTGAATTTTAGGTTTCACTATGTTTTCTCCTATATTGACAGATGCAGTTAGAGCTTTAAATCAAACACGGTTTGTGCTAGCTACTTGAAACATGACACAATAAAGTAGTTCTATGTTCTATCCCTAAGGTTTGTTTCCTCTTGATGTAGCCTTAAGCAGAGACTGGCGAATAACACATTCAATGAAAGGCGTTGTTAGGCTGCCAAAAAACTACAGTCTCCTGAAATCTCATCATATATTTTTTCTTCCGACCTTCATGATACTTTCAAGTAATGAGCAGTGCACCAATCAAACTTGGATGCCCAAGTTTCGTTCTCCTAGGTTGAAGCATTCGTTTGCAGGAACAGTTTGAATTTTTAGGTTTCACTCTGTTTTGTCCTTTATTGACAGATGCAGTTCGAACTCTAAATCAAACACGGTTTGTGCTAGCTTCTTGAAACTTGACAAAATACTGTAGTTCTACGTTCTATCTCTAAGGTTTGTTTCCTCTTGATATAGCCTAATGCAGTTACTGGCGAATAACACTTTTATTGAAAGGGGTTGCCAAACTTCCCAAAACTAGAGTCTTCTGAAATCTCAACATATATTTTTGCATCCAATCTTCATGATACTTTCGAGTAATGATCAGTACACCAATCCCACTTGGATGCTCAAGTTTCATTCTCCTACATTGAAGCATTCGTTTGCAGTAACAGTTTTAATTTTTAGGTTTCACTGTTTTCTCCTATATTGACAAATGTAGTTCAAACTCTAAATCATACACGGTTTGGGCTAGCTTCTTGAAACTTGACACAATAAAGTAGTTCTACATTCTATCCCTAAGGTTTGTTTCCTCTTGATGTAGCCTTCGGCACAGACTGGCGAATAACACTTTCAATGAAAGGCGTTGTTAGGCTGCCAAAAAACTAGAGTCTCCTGAAATCTCAACACATATTTTTTTCCGACCTTAATGATACTTTCAAGTAATGAGCAGTACACCAATCAAACTTGGATGCCCAAGTTTCGTTCTCCTAGGTTGATGCATTCGTTTGCAGTAACAGTTTGAATTTCTAGGTTTCACTCTGTTTTCTCCTATATTGACAGATGCAGCTAGAACTCTAAATCAAACACGGTTTGTGCTAGCTTCTTGAAACTTGACACAATAAAGTAGTTCTACGTTCTATCTCTAAGGTTTGTTTCCTCTTGATGTAGCCTAATGCAGGGACTGGCGAATAACACTTATATTGAAAGGGGTTGCCAAAGTTTCAAAAAACTAGAGTCTCCTGAAATCTCAACATATATTTTTTCATCCAATCTTCATGATACATTCAAGTAATGATCAGTACACCATTCCCACTTGGATGCCCAAGTTTTGTTCTTCTAGGTTGAAGCATTCGTTTGCAGGAACAGTTTGAATTTTTAGGTTTCACTCTGTTTTCTCCTATATTGACAGATGCAGTTAGAACTTTAAATCAAACACGGTTTGTGCTAGCTACTTGAAACATGACACAAAAAGTAGTTCTACGTTCTATCCCTAAGGTTTGTTTCCTCTTGATGTACCCTTAAGCAGAGACTGGCGAATAACACATTCAATGAAAGGCGTTGTTAGGCTGCCAAAAAACTACAGTCTCCTGAGATCTCATCATATATTTTTTCTTCCGACCTTCATGATACTTTCAAGTAATGAGCAGTGCACCAATCAAACTTGGATGCCCAAGTTTCGTTCTCCTAGGTTGAAGCATTCGTTTGCAGGAACAGTTTGAATTTTTAGGTTTCACTCTGTTTTGTCCTTTATTGACAGATGCAGTTCGAACTCTAAATCAAACACGGTTTGTGCTAGCTTCTTGAAACTTGACAAAATACTGTAGTTCTACGTTCTATCTCTAAGGTTTGTTTCCTCTTGATATAGCCTAATGCAGTTACTGGCGAATAACACTTTTATTGAAAGGGGTTGCCAAACTTCCCAAAACTAGAGTCTTCTGAAATCTCAACATATATTTTTGCATCCAATCTTCATGATACTTTCGAGTAATGATCAGTACACCAATCCCACTTGGATGCTCAAGTTTCATTCTCCTACATTGAAGCATTCGTTTGCAGTAACAGTTTTAATTTTTAGGTTTCACTGTTTTCTCCTATATTGACAAATGTAGTTCAAACTCTAAATCATACACGGTTTGGGCTAGCTTCTTGAAACTTGACACAATAAAGTAGTTCTACATTCTATCCCTAAGGTTTGTTTCCTCTTGATGTAGCCTTCAGCACAGACTGGCGAATAACACTTTCAATGAAAGGCGTTGTTAGGCTGCCAAAAAACTAGAGTCTCCTGAAATCTCAACACATATTTTTTTCCGACCTTAATGATACTTTCAAGTAATGAGCAGTACACCAATCAAACTTGGATGCCCAAGTTTCGTTCTCCTAGGTTGATGCATTCGTTTGCAGTAACAGTTTGAATTTCTAGGTTTCACTCTGTTTTCTCCTATATTGACAGATGCAGCTAGAACTCTAAATCAAACACGGTTTGTGCTAGCTTCTTGAAACTTGACACAATAAAGTAGTTCTACGTTCTATCTCTAAGGTTTGTTTCCTCTTGATGTAGCCTAATGCAGGGACTGGCGAATAACACTTATATTGAAAGGGGTTGCCAAAGTTTCAAAAAACTAGAGTCTCCTGAAATCTCAACATATATTTTTTCATCCAATCTTCATGATACATTCAAGTAATGATCAGTACACCATTCCCACTTGGATGCCCAAGTTTTGTTCTTCTAGGTTGAAGCATTCGTTTGCAGGAACAGTTTGAATTTTTAGGTTTCACTCTGTTTTCTCCTATATTGACAGATGCAGTTAGAACTTTAAATCAAACACGGTTTGTGCTAGCTACTTGAAACATGACACAAAAATTAGTTCTACGTTCTATCCCTAAGGTTTGTTTCCTCTTGATGTACCCTTAAGCAGAGACTGGCGAATAACACATTCAATGAAAGGCGTTGTTAGGCTGCCAAAAAACTACAGTCTCCTGAGATCTCATCATATATTTTTTCTTCCGACCTTCATGATACTTTCAAGTAATGAGCAGTGCACCAATCAAACTTGGATGCCCAAGTTTCGTTCTCCTAGGTTGAAGCATTCGTTTGCAGGAACAGTTTGAATTTTTAGGTTTCACTCTGTTTTGTCCTTTATTGACAGATGCAGTTCGAACTCTAAATCAAACACGGTTTGTGCTAGCTTCTTGAAACTTTTCAAAATACTGTAGTTCTACGTTCTATCTCTAAGGTTTGTTTCCTCTTGATGTAGCCTAATGCAGTTACTGGCGAATAACACTTTTATTGAAAGGGGTTGCCAAACTTCCCAAAACTAGAGTCTTCTGAAATCTCAACATATATTTTTGCATCCAATCTTCATGATACTTTCGAGTAATGATCAGTACACCAATATCCCACTTGGATGCTCAAGTTTCACTCTCCTACGTTGAAGCATTCGTTTGCAGTAACAGTTTTAATTTTTAGGTTTCACTGTTTTCTTCTATATTGACAAATGTAGTTCAAACTCTAAATCATACACGGTTTGGGCTAGCTTCTTGAAACTTGACACAATAAAGTAGTTCTACATTCTATCCCTAAGTTTTGTTTCCTCTTGATGTAGCCTTCAGCACAGACTGGCGAATAACACTTTCAATGAAAGGCGTTGTTAGGCTGCCAAAAAACTAGAGTCTCCTGAAATCTCAACACATATTTTTTCCGACCTTAATGATACTTTCAAGTAATGAGCAGTACACCAATCAAACTTGGATGCCCAAGTTTCGTTCTCCTAGGTTGATGCATTCGTTTGCAGTAACAGTTTGAATTTCTAGGTTTCACTCTGTTTTCTCCTATATTGACAGATGCAGCTAGAACTCTAAATCAAACACGGTTTGTGCTAGCTTCTTGAAACTTGACACAATAAAGTAGTTCTACGTTCTATCTCTAAGGTTTGTTTCCTCTTGATGTAGCCTAATGCAGGGACTGGCGAACAACACTTATATTGAAAGGGGTTGCCAAAGTTTCAAAAACTAGAGTCTGCTGAAATCTCAACATATATTTTTTCATCCAATCTTCATGATACATTCAAGTAATGATCAGTACACCATTCCCACTTGGATGCCCAAGTTTTGTTCTTCTAGGTTGAAGCATTCGTTTGCAGGAACAGTTTGAATTTTTAGGTTTCACTCTGTTTTCTCCTATATTGACAGATGCAGTTAGAACTTTAAATCAAACACTGTTTGTGCTAGCTACTTGAAACATGACACAATAAAGTAGTTCTACGTTCTATCCTTAAGGTTTGTTTCCTCTTGATGTAGCCTTAAGCAGAGACTGGCGAATAACACATTCAATGAAAGGCGTTGTTAGGCTGCCAAAAAACTACAGTCTCCTGAAATCTCATCATATATTTTTTCTTCCCACCTTCATGATACTTTCAAGTAATGAGCAGTGCACCAATCAAACTTGGATGCCCAAGTTTCGTTCTCCTAGGTTGAAGCATTCGTTTGCAGGAACAGTTTGAATTTTTAGGTTTCACTCTGTTTTGTCCTATATTGACAGATGCAGTTCGAACTCTAAATCAAACACGGTTTGTGCTAGCTTCTTGAAACTTGACAAAATACTGTAGTTCTACGTTCTATCTCTAAGGTTTGTTTCCTCTTGATGTAGCCTAATGCAGTTACTGGCGAATAACACTTTTATTGAAAGGGGTTGCCAAACTTCCCAAAACTAGAGTCTTCTGAAATCTCAACATATATTTTTTTATCCAATCTTCATGATACTTTCAAGTAATGATCAGTACACCAATCCCACTTGGATGCTCAAGTTTCCTTCTCCTACGTTGATGCATTTCGTTTGCAGTAACAGTTTGAATTTTTAGGTTACATTCTGCTTTCTCCTATATTGACAAATGTAGTTCAACCTCTAAATCATACACGGTTTGGGCTAGCTTCTTGAAACTTGACACAATAAAGTAGTTCTACATTCTATCCCTAAGGTTTGTTTCCTCTTGATGTAGCCTTCAGCACAGACTGACGAATAACACTTTCAATGAAAGGCATTGTTAGGCTGCCAAAAAACTAGAGTCTCCTGAAATCTCAACACATATTTTTTTCCGACCTTAATGATACTTTCAAGTAATGAGCAGTACACCAATCAAACTTGGATGCCCAAGTTTCGTTCTCCTAGGTTGATGCATTCGTTTGCAGTAACAGTTTGAATTTCTAGGTTTCACTCTGTTTTCTCCTATATTGACAGATGCAGCTAGAAATCTAAATCAAACACGGTTTGTGCTAGCTTCTTGAAACTTGACACAATAAAGTTGTTCTACGTTCTATCTCTAAGGTTTGTTTCCTCTTGATGTAGCCTAATGCAGGGACTGGCGAATAACACTTATATTGAAAGGGGTTGCCAAACTTTCAAAAAACTAGAGTCTCCTGAAATCTCAACATATATTTTTTCATCCAATCTTCATGATACATTCAAGTAATGATCAGTACACCATTCCCACTTGGATGCCCAAGTTTTGTTCTTCTAGGTTGAAGCATTCGTTTGCAGGAACAGTTTGAATTTTAGGTTTCACTCTGTTTTCTCCTATATTGACAGATGCAGTTAGAACTTTAAATCAAACACGGTTTGTGCTAGCTACTTGAAACATGACACAATAAAGTAGTTCTACGTTCTATCCCTAAGGTTTGTTTCCTCTTGATGTACCCTTAAGCAGAGACTGGCGAATAACACATTCAATGAAAGGCGTTGTTAGGCTGCCAAAAAACTACAGTCTCCTGAAATCTCATCATATATTTTTTCATCCGACCTTCATGATATTTTCAAGTAATGAGCAGTGCACCAATCAAACATGGATGCCCAAGTTTCGTTCTCCTAGGTTGAAGCATTCGTTTGCAGGAACAGTTTGAATTTTTAGGTTTTATTCTGATTTGTCCTATATTGACAGATGCAGTTCGAACTCTAAATCAAACACGGTTTGTGCTAGCTTCTTGAAACTTGACACAATAAAGTAGTTCTACGTTCTATCTCTAAGGTTTGTTTCCTCTTGATGTAGCCTAATGCAGGGACTGGCGAATAACACTTATATTGAAAGGGGTTGCCAAACTTTCAAAAAACTAGAGTCTCCTGAAATCTCAACATATATTTTTTCATCCAATCTTCATGATACATTCAAGTAATGATCAGTACACCATTCCCACTTGGATGCCCAAGTTTTGTTCTTCTAGGTTGAAGCATTCGTTTGCAGGAACAGTTTGAATTTTTAGGTTTCACTCTGTTTTGTCCTATATTGACAGATGCAGTTCGAACTCTAAATCAAACACGGTTTGTGCTAGCTTCTTGAAACTTGACAAAATACTGTAGTTCTACGTTCTATCTCTAAGGTTTGTTTCCTCTTGATGTAGCCTAATGCAGTTACTGGCGAATAACACTTTTATTGAAAGGGGTTGCCAAACTTCCCAAAACTAGAGTCTTCTGAAATCTCAACATATATTTTTTTATCCAATCTTCATGATACTTTCAAGTCATGATCAGTACACCAATCCCACTTGGATGCTCAAGTTTCCTTCCCCTACGTTGAAGCATTCGTTTGCAGTAACAGTTTGAATTTTTAGGTTACATTCTGCTTTTTCCTATATTGACAAATGTAGTTCAAACTCTAAATCATACACGGTTTGGGCTAGCTTCTTGAAACTTGACACAATAAAGTAGTTCTACATTCTATCCCTAAGGTTTGTTTCCTCTTGATGTAGCCTTCAGCACAGACTGGCGAATAACACTTTCAATGAAAGGCGTTGTTAGGCTGCCAAAAAACTAGAGTCTCCTGAAATCTCAACACATATTTTTTTCCGACCTTAATGATAGTTTCAAGTAATGAGCAGTACACCAATCAAACTTGGATGCCCAAGTTTCGTTCTCCTAGCTTGATGCATTCGTTTGCAGTTACAGTTTGAATTTCTAGGTTTCACTCTCTTTTCTCCTATATTGACAGATGCAGCTAGAACTCTAAATCAAACACGGTTTGTGCTAGCTTCTTGAAACTTGACACAATAAAGTAGTTCTACGTTCTATCTCTAAGGTTTGTTTCCTCTTGATGTAGCCTAATGCAGGGACTGGCGAATAACATTTATATTGAAAGGGGTTGCCAAACTTTCAAAAAACTAGAGTCTCCTGAAATCTCAACATATATTTTTTCATCCAATCTTCATGATACATTCAAGTAATGAACAGTACACCATTCCCACTTGGATGCCCAAGTTTTGTTCTTCTAGGTTGAAGCATTCGTTTGCAGGAACAGTTTGAATTTTTAGGTTTCACTCTGTTTTCTCCTATATTGACAGATGCAGTTAGAACTTTAAATCAAACACGGTTTGTGCTAGCTACTTGAAACATGACACAATAAAGTAGTTCTACGTTCTATCCCTAAGGTTTGTTTCCTCTTGATGTACCCTTAAGCAGAGACTGGCGAATAACACATTCAATGAAAGGCGTTGTTAGGCTGCCAAAAAACTACAGTATCCTGAAATCTCATCATATATTTTTTCTTCCGACCTTCATGATACTTTCAAGTAATGAGCAGTGCACCAATCAAACTTGGATGCCCAAGTTTTGTTCTCCTAGGTTGAAGCATTCGTTTGCAGGAACAGTTTGAATTTTTAGGTTTTACTCTGTTTTGTCCTATATTGACAGATGCAGTTCGAACTCTAAATCAAACACGGTTTGTGCTAGCTTCTTGAAACTTGACAAAATACTGTAGTTCTACGTTCTATCTCTAAGGTTTGTTTCCTCTTGATGTAGCCTAATGCAGTTACTGGCGAATAACACTTTTATTGAAAGGGGTTGCCAAACTTCCCAAAACTAGAGTCTTCTGAAATCTCAACATATATTTTTTTATCCAATCTTCATGATACTTTCAAGTAATGATCAGTACACCAATCCCACTTGGATGCTCAAGTTTCCTTCTCCTACGTTGAAGCATTCGTTTGCAGTAACAGTTTGAATTTTTAGGTTACATTCTGCTTTCTCCTATATTGACAAATGTAGTTCAAACTCTAAATCATACACGGTTTGGGCTAGCTTCTTGAAACTTGACACAATAAAGTAGTTCTACATTCTATCCCTAAGGTTTGTTTCCTCTTGATGTAGCCTTCAGCACAGACTGGCGAATAACACTTTCAATGAAAGGCGTTGTTAGGCTGCCAAAAAACTAGAGTCTCCTGAAATCTCAACACATATTTTTTTCCGACCTTAATGATACTTTCAAGTAATGAGCAATACACCAATCAAACTTGGATGCCCAAGTTTCGTTCTCCTAGGTTGATGCATTCGTTTGCAGTAACAGTTTGAATGTCTAGGTTTCACTCTGTTTTCTCCTATATTGACAGATGCAGCTAGAACTCTAAATCAAACACGGTTTGTGCTAGCTTCTTGAAACTTGACACAATAAAGTAGTTCTACGTTCTATCTCTAAGGTTTGTTTCCTCTTGATGTAGCCTAATGCAGGGACTGGCGAATAACACTTATATTGAAAGGGGTTGCCAAACTTTCAAAAAACTAGAGTCTCCTGAAATCTCAACATATATTTTTTCATCCAATCTTCATGATACATTCAAGTAATGATCAGTACACCATTCCCACTTGGATGCCCAAGTTTTGTTCTTCTAGGTTGAAGCATTCGTTTGCAGGAACAGTTTGAATTTTTAGGTTTCACTCTGTTTTCTCCTATATTGACAGATGCAGTTAGAACTTTAAATCAAACACGGTTTGTGCTAGCTACTTGAAACATGACACAATAAAGTAGTTCTACGTTCTATCCCTAAGGTTTGTTTCCTCTTGATGTACCCTTAAGCAGAGACTGGCGAATAACACATTCAATGAAAGGCGTTGTTAGGCTGCCAAAAAACTACAGTCTCCTGAAATCTCATCATATATTTTTTCTCCCGACATTCATGATACTTTCAAGTAATGAGCAGTGCACCAATCAAACTTGGATGCCCAAGTTTCGTTCTCCTAGGTTGAAGCATTCGTTTGCAGGAACAGTTTGAATTTTTAGGTTTTACTCTGTTTTGTCCTATATTGACAGATGCAGTTCGAACTCTAAATCAAACACGGTTTGTGCTAGCTTCTTGAAACTTGACAAAATACTGTAGTTCTACGTTCTATCTCTAAGGTTTGTTTCCTCTTGATGTAGCCTAATGCAGTTACTGGCGAATAACACTTTTATTGAAAGGGGTTGCCAAACTTCCCAAAACTAGAGTCTTCTGAAATCTCAACATATATTTTTTTATCCAATCTTCATGATACTTTCAAGTAATGATCAGTACACCAATCCCACTTGGATGCTCAAGTTTCCTTCTCCTACGTTGAAGCATTCGTTTGCAGTAACAGTTTGAATTTTTAGGTTACATTCTGCTTTCTCCTATATTGACAAATGTAGTTCAAACTCTAAATCATACACGGTTTGGGCTAGCTTCTTGAAACTTGACACAATAAAGTAGTTCTACATTCTATCCCTAAGGTTTGTTTCCTCTTGATGTAGCCTTCAGCACAGACTGGCGAATAACACTTTCAATGAAAGGCGTTGTTAGGCTGCCAAAAAACTAGAGTCTCCTGAAATCTCAACACATATTTTTTTCCGACCTTAATGATACTTTCAAGTAATGAGCAGTACACCAATCAAACTTGGATGCCCAAGTTTCGTTCTCCTAGGTTGATGCATTCGTTTGCAGTAACAGTTTGAATTTCTAGGTTTCACTCTGTTTTCTCCTATATTGACAGATGCAGCTAGAACTCTAAATCAAACACGGTTTGTGATAGCTTCTTGAAACATGACACAATAAAGTAGTTCTACGTTCTATCTCTAAGGTTTGTTTCCTCTTGATGTAGCCTAATGCAGGGACTGGCGAATAACACTTATATTGAAAGGGGTTGCCAAACTTTCAAAAAACTAGAGTCTCCTGAAATCTCAACATATATTTTTTCATCCAATCTTCATGATACATTCAAGTAATGATCAGTACACCATTCCCACTTGGATGCCCAAGTTTTGTTCTTCTAGGTTGAAGCATTCGTTTGCAGGAACAGTTTGAATTTTTAGGTTTCACTCTGTTTTCTCCTATATTGACAGATGCAGTTAGAACTTTAAATCAAACACGGTTTGTGCTAGCTACTTGAAACATGACACAATAAAGTAGTTCTACGTTCTATCCCTAAGGTTTGTTTCCTCTTGATGTACCCTTAAGCAGAGACTGGCGAATAACACATTCAATGAAAGGCGTTGTTAGGCTGCCAAAAAACTACAGTATCCTGAAATCTCATCATATATTTTTTCTTCCGACCTTCATGATACTTTCAAGTAATGAGCAGTGCACCAATCAAACTTGGATGCCCAAGTTTCGTTCTCCTAGGTTGAAGCATTCGTTTGCAGGAACAGTTTGAATTTTTAGGTTTCTTTCTGTTTTGTCCTATATTGACAGATGCAGTTCGAACTCTAAATCAAACACGGTTTGTGCTAGCTTCTTGAAACTTGACAAAATACTGTAGTTCTACGTTCTATCTCTAAGGTTTGTTTCCTCTTGATGTAGCCTAATGCAGGGACTGGCGAATAACACTTTTATTGAAAGGGGTTGCCAAACTTCCCAAAACTAGAGTCCTCTGAAATCTCAACGTATATTTTTTTATCCAATCTTCATGATACTTTCGAGTAATGATCAGTACACCAATCCCACTTGGATGCTCAAGTTTCCTTCTCCTACGTTGAAGCATTCGTTTGCAGTAACAGTTTGAATTTTTAGGTTTCATTCTGCTTTCTCCTATATTGACAAATGTAGTTCAAACTCTAAATCATACACGGTTTGGGCTAGCTTCTTGAAACTTCACACAATAAAGTAGTTCTACATTCTATCAATAATGTTTCTTTCCTCTTGATGTAGCCTTCAGCACAGACTGGCGAATAACACTTTCAATGAAAGGCGTTGTTAGGCTGCCAAAAAACTAGAGTCTCCTGAAATCTCAACACATATTTTTTTCCGACCTTAATGATACTTTCAAGTAATGAGCAGTACACCAATCAAACTAGGATGCCCAAGTTTCGTTCTCCTAGGTTGATGCATTCGTTTGCAGTAACAGTTTGAATTTCTAGGTTTCACTCTGTTTTCTCCTATATTGACAGATGCAGCTAGAACTCTAAATCAAACACGGTTTGTGCTAGCTTCTTGAAACTTGACACAATAAAGTAGTTCTACGTTCTATCTCTAAGGTTTGTTTCCTCTTGATGTAGCCTAATGCAGGGACTGGCGAATAACACTTATATTGAAAGGGGTTGCCAAACTTTCAAAAAACTAGAGTCTCCTGAAATCTCAACATATATTTTTTTCATCCAATCTTCATGATACATTCAAGTAATGATCAGTACACCATTCCCACTTGGATGCCCAAGTTTTGTTCTTCTAGGTTGAAGCATTCGTTTGCAGGAACAGTTTGAATTTTTAGGTTTCACTCTGTTTTCTCCTATATTGACAGATGCAGTTAGAACTTTAAATCAAACACGGTTTGTGCTAGCTACTTGAAACATGACACAATAAAGTAGTTCTACGTTCTATCCCTAAGGTTTGTTTCCTCTTGATGTAGCCTTAAGCAGAGACTGGCGAAAACACATTCAATGAAAGGCGTTGTTAGGCTGCCAAAAAACTACAGTCTCCTGAAATCTCATCATATATTTTTTCTTCCGACCTTCATGATACTTTCAAGTAATGAGCAGTGCACCAATCAAACTTGGATGCCCAAGTTTCGTTCTCCTAGGTTGAAGCATTCGTTTGCAGGAACAGTTTGAATTTTTAGGTTTCACTCTGTTTTGTCCTATATTGACAGATGCAGTTCGAACTCTAAATCAAACACGGTTTGTGCTAGCTTCTTGAAACTTGACAAAATACTGTCGTTCTACGTTCTATCACTAAGGTTTGTTTCCTCTTGATGTAGCCTAATGCAGGGACTGGCGAATAACACTTTTATTGAAAGGGGTTGCCAAACTTCCCAAAACTAGAATCTTCTGAAATCTCAACATATATTTTTTTATCCAATCTTCATGATACTTTCCAGTAATGATCAGTACACCAATCCCACTTGGATGCTCAAGTTTCCTTCTCCTACGTTGAAGCATTCGTTTGCAGTAACAGTTTGAATTTTTAGGTTTCATTCTGCTTTCTCCTATATTGACAAATGTAGTTCAAACTCTAAATCATACACGGTTTGGGCTAGCTTCTTGAAACCTGACACAATAAAGTAGTTCTACATTCTATCCCTAAGGTTTGTTTCCTCTTGATGTAGCCTTCAGCACAGACTGGCGAATAACACTTTCAATGAAAGGCGTTGTTAGGCTGCCAAAAAACTAGAGTCTCCTGAAATCTCAACACATATTTTTTTCCGACCTTAATGATACTTTCAAGTAATGAGCAGTACACCAATCAAACTAGGATGCCCAAGTTTCGTTCTCCTAGGTTGATGCATTCGTTTGCAGTAACAGTTTGAATTTCTAGGTTTCACTCTGTTTTCTCCTATATTGACAGATGCAGCTAGAACTCTAAATCAAACACGGTTTGTGCTAGCTTCTTGAAACTTGACACAATAAAGTAGTTCTACGTTCTATCTCTAAGGTTTGTTTCCTCTTGATGTAGCCTAATGCAGGGACTGGCGAATAACACTTATATTGAAAGGTGTTGCCAAACTTTCAAAAAACTAGAGTCTCCTGAAATCTCAACATATATTTTTTCATCCAATCTTCATGATACATTCAAGTAATGATCAGTACACCATTCCCACTTGGATGCCCAAGTTTTGTTCTTCTAGGTTGAAGCATTCGTTTGCAGGAACAGTTTGAATTTTTAGGTTTCACTCTGTTTTCTCCTATATTGACAGATGCAGTTAGAACTTTAAATCAAACACGGTTTGTGCTAGCTACTTGAAACATGACACAATAAAGTAGTTCTACGTTCTATCCCTAAGGTTTGTTTCCTCTTGATGTACCCTTAAGCAGAGACTGGCGAATAACACATTCAATGAAAGGCGTTGTTAGGCTGCCAAAAAACTACAGTCTCCTGAAATCTCATCATATATTTTTTCTTCCGACCTTCATGATACTTTCAAGTAATGAGCAGTGCACCAATCAAACTTGGATGCCCAAGTTTCGTTCTCCTAGGTTGAAGCATTCGTTTGCAGGAACAGTTTGAATTTTTAGGTTTCACTCTGTTTTGTCGTATATTGACAGATGCAGTTCGAACTCTAAATCAAACACGGTTTGTGCTAGCTTCTTGAAACTTGTCAAAATACTGTAGTTCTACGTTCTATCTCTAAGGTTTGTTTCCTATTGATGTAGCCTAATGCAGGGACTGGCGAATAACACTTTTATTGAAAGGGGTTGCCAAACTTCCCATAACTAGAGTCTTCTGAAATCTCAACATATATTTTTTTATCCAATCTTCATGATACTTTCGAGTAATGATCAGTACACCAATCCCACCTGGATGCTCAAGTTTCCTTCTCCTACGTTGAAGCATTCGTTTGCAGTAACAGTTTGAATTTTTAGGTTTCATTCTGCTTTCTCCTATATTGACAAATGTAGTTCAAACTCTAAATCATACACGGTTTTGGCTAGCTTCTTGAAACTTGACACAATAAAGTAGTTCTACATTCTATCCCTAAGGTTTGTTTCCTCTTGATGTAGCCTTCCGCACAGACTGGCGAATAACACTTTCAATGAAAGGCGTTGTTAGGCTGCCAAAAAACTAGAGTCTCCTGAAATCTCAACACATATTTTTTTCCGACCTTAATGATACTTTCAAGTAATGAGCAGTACACCAATCAAACTTGGATGCCCAAGTTTCGTTCTCCTAGGTTGATGCATTCGTTTGCAGTAACAGTTTGAATTTCTAGGTTTCACTCTGTTTTCTCCTATATTGACAGATGCAGCTAGAACTCTAAATCAAACACGGTTTGTGCTAGCTTCTTGAAACTTGACACAATAAAGTAGTTCTACGTTCTATCTCTAAGGTTTGTTTCCTCTTGATGTAGCCTAATGCAGGGACTGGCGAATAACACTTATATTGAAAGGGGTTGCCAAACTTTCAAAAAACTAGAGTCTCCTGAAATCTCAACATATATTTTTTCATCCAATCTTCATGATACATTCAAGTAATGATCAGTACACCATTCCCACTTGGATGCCCAAGTTTTGTTCTTCTAGGTTGAAGCATTCGTTTGCAGGAACAGTTTGAATTTTTAGGTTTCACTCTGTTTTCTCCTATATTGACAGATGCAGTTAGAACTTTAAATCAAACACGGTTTGTGCTAGCTACTTGAAACATGACACAATAAAGTAGTTCTACGTTCTATCCCTAAGGTTTGTTTCCTCTTGATGTACCCTTAAGCAGAGACTGGCGAATAACACATTCAATGAAAGGCGTTGTTAGGCTGCCAAAAAACTACAGTCTCCTGAAATCTCATCATATATTTTTTCTTCCGAACTTCATGATACTTTCAAGTAATGAGCAGTGCACCAATCAAACTTGGATGCCCAAGTTTCGTTCTCCTAGGTTGAAGCATTCGTTTGCAGGAACAGTTTGAATTTTTAGGTTTCACTCTGTTTTGTCCTATATTGACAGATGCAGTTCGAACTCTAAATCAAACACGGTTTGTGCTAGCTTCTTGAAACTTGACAAAATACTGTAGTTCTACGTTCTATCTCAAAGGTTTGTTTCCTATTGATGTAGCCTAATGCAGGGACTGGCGAATAACACTTTTATTGAAAGGGGTTGCCAACTTCCCAAAACTAGAGTCTTCTGAAATCTCAACATATATTTTTTTATCGAATCTTCATGATACTCTCGAGTAATGATCAGTACACCAATAACACTTGGATGCTCAAGTTTCATTCTCCTACGTTGAAGCATTCGTTTGCAGTAACAGTTTGAATTTTTAGGTTTCACTGTTTTCTTCTATATTGACAAATGTAGTTCAAACTCTAAATCATACACGGTTTGGGCTAGCTTCTTGAAACTTGACACAATAAAGTAGTTCTACATTCTATCCCTAAGGTTTGTTTCCTCTTGATGTAGCCTTCAGCACAGACTGGCGAATAACACTTTCAATGAAAGGCGTTGTTAGGCTGCCAAAAAACTAGAGTCTCCTGAAATCTCAACACATATTTTTTTCCGACCTTAATGATACTTTCAAGTAATGAGCAGTACACCAATCAAACTAGGATGCCCAAGTTTCGTTCTCCTAGGTTGATGCATTCGTTTGCAGTAACAGTTTGAATTTCTAGGTTTCACTCTGTTTTCTCCTATATTGACAGATGCAGCTAGAACTCTAAATCAAACACGGTTTGTGCTAGCTTCTTGAAACTTGACACAATAAAGTAGTTCTACGTTCTATCTCTAAGGTTTGTTTCCTCTTGATGTAGCCTAATGCAGGGACTGGCGAATAACACTTATATTGAAAGGGGTTGCCAAACTTTCAAAAAACTAGAGTCTCCTGAAATCTCAACATATATTTTTTCATCCAATCTTCATGATACATTCAAGTAATGATCAGTACACCATTCCCACTTGGATGCCCAAGTTTTGTTCTTCTAGGTTGAAGCATTCGTTTGCAGGAACAGTTTGAATTTTTAGGTTTCACTCTGTTTTCTCCTATATTGACAGATGCAGTTAGAACTTTAAATCAAACACGGTTTGTGCTAGCTACTTGAAACATGACACAATAAAGTAGTTCTACGTTCTATCCCTAAGGTTTGTTTCCTCTTGATGTACCCTTAAGCAGAGACTGGCGAATAACACATTCAATGAAAGGCGTTGTTAGGCTGCCAAAAAACTACAGTCTCCTGAAATCTCATCATATATTTTTTCTTCCGACCTTCATGATACTTTCAAGTAATGAGCAGTGCACCAATCAAACTTGGATGCCCATGTTTCGTTCTCCTAGGTTGAAGCATTCGTTTGCAGGAACAGTTTGAATTTTTAGGTTTCACTCTGTTTTGTCGTATATTGACAGATGCAGTTCGAACTCTAAATCAAACACGGTTTGTGCTAGCTTCTTGAAACTTGTCAAAATACTGTAGTTCTACGTTCTATCTCTAAGGTTTGTTTCCTATTGATGTAGCCTAATGCAGGGACTGGCGAATAACACTTTTATTGAAAGGGGTTGCCAAACTTCCCATAACTAGAGTCTTCTGAAATCTCAACATATATTTTTTTATCCAATCTTCATGATACTTTCGAGTAATGATCAGTACACCAATCCCACCTGGATGCTCAAGTTTCCTTCTCCTACGTTGAAGCATTCGTTTGCAGTAACAGTTTGAATTTTTAGGTTTCATTCTGCTTTCTCCTATATTGACAAATGTAGTTCAAACTCTAAATCATACACGGTTTTGGCTAGCTTCTTGAAACTTGACACAATAAAGTAGTTCTACATTCTATCCCTAAGGTTTGTTTCCTCTTGATGTAGCCTTCCGCACAGACTGGCGAATAACACTTTCAATGAAAGGCGTTGTTAGGCTGCCAAAAAACTAGAGTCTCCTGAAATCTCAACACATATTTTTTTCCGACCTTAATGATACTTTCAAGTAATGAGCAGTACACCAATCAAACTTGGATGCCCAAGTTTCGTTCTCCTAGGTTGATGCATTCGTTTGCAGTAACAGTTTGAATTTCTAGGTTTCACTCTGTTTTCTCCTATATTGACAGATGCAGCTAGAACTCTAAATCAAACACGGTTTGTGCTAGCTTCTTGAAACTTGACACAATAAAGTAGTTCTACGTTCTATCTCTAAGGTTTGTTTCCTCTTGATGTAGCCTAATGCAGGGACTGGCGAATAACACTTATATTGAAAGGGGTTGCCAAACTTTCAAAAAACTAGAGTCTCCTGAAATCTCAACATATATTTTTTCATCCAATCTTCATGATACATTCAAGTAATGATCAGTACACCATTCCCACTTGGATGCCCAAGTTTTGTTCTTCTAGGTTGAAGCATTCGTTTGCAGGAACAGTTTGAATTTTTAGGTTTCACTCTGTTTTCTCCTATATTGACAGATGCAGTTAGAACTTTAAATCAAACACGGTTTGTGCTAGCTACTTGAAACATGACACAATAAAGTAGTTCTACGTTCTATCCCTAAGGTTTGTTTCCTCTTGATGTACCCTTAAGCAGAGACTGGCGAATAACACATTCAATGAAAGGCGTTGTTAGGCTGCCAAAAAACTACAGTCTCCTGAAATCTCATCATATATTTTTTCTTCCGAACTTCATGATACTTTCAAGTAATGAGCAGTGCACCAATCAAACTTGGATGCCCAAGTTTCGTTCTCCTAGGTTGAAGCATTCGTTTGCAGGAACAGTTTGAATTTTTAGGTTTCACTCTGTTTTGTCCTATATTGACAGATGCAGTTCGAACTCTAAATCAAACACGGTTTGTGCTAGCTTCTTGAAACTTGACAAAATACTGTAGTTCTACGTTCTATCTCAAAGGTTTGTTTCCTATTGATGTAGCCTAATGCAGGGACTGGCGAATAACACTTTTATTGAAAGGGGTTGCCAACTTCCCAAAACTAGAGTCTTCTGAAATCTCAACATATATTTTTTTATCGAATCTTCATGATACTCTCGAGTAATGATCAGTACACCAATAACACTTGGATGCTCAAGTTTCATTCTCCTACGTTGAAGCATTCGTTTGCAGTAACAGTTTGAATTTTTAGGTTTCACTGTTTTCTTCTATATTGACAAATGTAGTTCAAACTCTAAATCATACACGGTTTGGGCTAGCTTCTTGAAACTTGACACAATAAAGTAGTTCTACATTCTATCCCTAAGGTTTGTTTCCTCTTGATGTAGCCTTCAGCACAGACTGGCGAATAACACTTTCAATGAAAGGCGTTGTTAGGCTGCCAAAAAACTAGAGTCTCCTGAAATCTCAACACATATTTTTTTCCGACCTTAATGATACTTTCAAGTAATGAGCAGTACAACAATCAAACTTGGATGCCCAAGTTTCGTTCTCCTAGGTTGATGCATTCGTTTGCAGTAACAGTTTGAATTTCTAGGTTTCACTCTGTTTTCTCCTATATTGACAGATGCAGCTAGAACTCTAAATCAAACACGGTTTGTGCTAGCTTCTTGAAACTTGACACAATAATGTAGTTCTACGTTCTATATCTAAGGTTTGATTCCTCTTGATGTAGCCTAATGCAGGGACTGGCGAATAACACTTATATTGAAAGGGGTTGCCAAACTTTCAAAAAACTAGAGTCTCCTGAAATCTCAACATATATTTTTTCATCCAATCTTCATGATACATTCAAGTAATGATCAGTACACCATTCCCACTTGGATGCCCAAGTTTTGTTCTTCTAGGTTGAAGCATTCGTTTGCAGGAACAGTTTGAATTTTTAGGTTTCACTCTGTTTTCTCCTATATTGACAGATGCAGTTAGAACTTTAAATCAAACACGGTTTGTGCTAGCTACTTGAAACATGACACAATAAAGTAGTTCTACGTTCTATCCCTAAGGTTTGTTTCCTCTTGATGTACCCTTAAGCAGAGACTGGCGAATAACACATTCAATGAAAGGCGTTGTTAGGCTGCCAAAAAACTACAGTCTCCTGAAATCTCATCATATATTTTTTCTTCCGACCTTCATGATACTTTCAAGTAATGAGCAGTGCACCAATCAAACTTGGATGCCCAAGTTTCGTTCTCCTAGGTTGAAGCATTCGTTTGCAGGAACAGTTTGAATTTTTAGGTTTCACTCGGTTTTGTCCTATATTGACAGATGCAGTTCGAACTCTAAATCAAACACGGTTTGTGCTAGCTTCTTGAAACTTGACAAAATACTGTAGTTCTACGTTCTATCTCTAAGGTTTGTTTCCTCTTGATGTAGCCTAATGCAGGGACTGGCGAATAACACTTTTATTGAAAGGGGTTGCCAAACTTCCCAAAACTAGAGTCTTCTGAAATCTCAACGTATATTTTTTTATCCAATCTTCATGATACTTTCGAGTAATGATCAGTACACCAATCCCACTTGGATGCTCAAGTTTCCTTCTCCTACGTTGAAGCATTCGTTTGCAGTTACAGTTTGAATTTTTAGGTTTCATTCTGCTTTCTCCTATATTGACAAATGTAGTTCAAACTCTAAATCATACACGGTTTGGGCTAGCTTCTTGAAACTTGACACAATAAAGTAGTTCTACATTCTATCCCTAAGGTTTGTTTCCTCTTGATGTAGCCTTCAGCACAGACTGGCGAATAACACTTTCAATGAAAGGCGTTGTTAGGCTGCCAAAAAACTAGAGTCTCCTGAAATCTCAACACATATTTTTTTCCGACCTTAATGATACTTTCAAGTAATGAGCAGTACACCAATCAAACTTGGATGCCCAAGTTTCGTTCTCCTAGGTTGATGCATTCGTTTGCAGTAACAGTTTGAATTTCTAGGTTTCACTCTGTTTTCTCCTATATTGACAGATGCAGCTAGAACTCTAAATCAAACACGGTTTGTGCTAGCTTCTTGAAACTTGACAAAATAAAGTAGTTCTACTTTCTATCTCTAAGGTTTGTTTCCTCTTGATGTAGCCTAATGCAGGGACTGGCGAATAACACTTATATTGAAAGGGGTTGCCAAACTTTCAAAAAACTAGAGTCTCCTGAAATCTCAACATATATTTTTTCATCCAATCTTCATGATACATTCAAGTAATGATCAGTACACCATTCCCACTTGGATGCCCAAGTTTTGTTCTTCTAGGTTGAAGCATTCGTTTGCAGGAACAGTTTGAATTTTTAGGTTTCACTCTGTTTTCTACTATATTGACAGATGCAGTTAGAACTTTAAATCAAACACGGTTTGTGCTAGCTACTTGAAACATGACACAATAAAGTAGTTCTACGTTCTATCCCTAAGGTTTGTTTCTTCTTGATGTAGCCTTAAGCAGAGACTGGCGAAAACACATTCAATGAAAGGCGTTGTTAGGCTGCCAAAAAACTACAGTCTCCTGAAATCTCATCATATATTTTTTCTTCCGACCTTCATGATACTTTCAAGTAATGAGCAGTGCACCAATCAAACTTGGATGCCCAAGTTTCGTTCTCCTAGGTTGAAGCATTCGTTTGCAGGAACAGTTTGAATTTTTAGGTTTCACTCTGTTTTGTCCTATATTGACAGATGTAGTTCGAACTCTAAATCAAACACGGTTTGTGCTAGCTTCTTGAAACTTGACAAAATACTGTCGTTCTACGTTCTATCTCTAAGGTTTGTTTCCTCTTGATGTAGCCTAATGCAGGGACTGGCGAATAACACTTTTATTGAAAGGGGTTGCCAAACTTCCCAAAACTAGAGTCTTCTGAAATCTCAACATATATTTTTTTATCCAATCTTCATGATACTTTCGAGTAATGATCAGTACACCAATCCCACTTGGATGCTCAAGTTTCCTTCTCCTACGTTGAAGCATTCGTTTGCAGTAACAGTTTGAATTTTTAGGTTTCATTCTGCTTTCTCCTATATTGACAAATGTAGTTCAAACTCTAAATCATACACGGTTTGGGCTAGCTTCTTGAAACTTGACACAATAAAGTAGTTCTACATTCTATCCCTAATGTTTCTTTCCTCTTGATGTAGCCTTCAGCACAGACTGGCGAATAACACTTTCAATGAAAGGCGTTGTTAGGCTGCCAAAAAACTAGAGTCTCCTGAAATCTCAACACATATTTTTTTCCGACCTTAATGATACTTTCAAGTAATGAGCAGTACACCAATCAAACTAGGATGAATAAGTTTCGTTCTCCTAGGTTGATGCATTCGTTTGCAGTAACAGTTTGAATTTCTAGGTTTCACTCTGTTTTCTCCTATATTGACAGATGCAGCTAGAACTCTAAATCAAACACGGTTTGTGCTAGCTTCTTGAAACTTGACACAATAAAGTAGTTCTACGTTCTATCTCTAAGGTTTGTTTCCTATTGATGTAGCCTAATGCAGGGACTGGCGAATAACACTTTTATTGAAAGGGGTTGCCAAACTTCCCAAAACTAGATTCTTCTGAAATCTCAACATATATTTTTTTATCCAATCTTCATGATACTTTCGAGTAATGATCAGTACACCAATCCCACCTGGATGCTCAAGTTTCCTTCTCCTACGTTGAAGCATTCGTTTGCAGTAACAGTTTGAATTTTTAGGTTTCATTCTGCTTTCTCCTATATTGACAAATGTAGTTCAAACTCTAAATCATACACGGTTTTGGCTAGCTTCTTGAAACTTGACACAATAAATAGTTCTACATTCTATCCCTAAGGTTTGTTTCCTCTTGATGTAGCCTTCAGCACAGACTGGCGAATAACACTTTCAATGAAAGGCGTTGTTAGGCTGCCAAAAAACTAGAGTCTCCTGAAATCTCAACACATATTTTTTTCCGACCTTAATGATACTTTCAAGTAATGAGCAGTACACCAATCAAACTTGGATGCCCAAGTTTCGTTCTCCTAGGTTGATGCATTCGTTTGCAGTAACAGTTTGAATTTCTAGGTTTCACTCTGTTTTCTCCTATATTGACAGATGCAGCTAGAACTCTAAATCAAACACGGTTTGTGCTAGCTTCTTGAAACTTGACACAATAAAGTAGTTCTACGTTCAATCTCTAAGGTTTGTTTCCTCTTGATGTAGCCTAATGCAGGGACTGGCGAATAACCCTTATATTGAAAGGGGTTGCCAAACTTTCAAAAAACTAGAGTCTCCTGAAATCTCAACATATATTTTTTCATCCAATCTTCATGAAACATTCAAGTAATGATCAGTACACCATTTCCACTTGGATGCCCAAGTTTTGTTCTTCTAGGTTGAAGCATTCGTTTGCAGGAACAGTTTGAATTTTTAGGTTTCACTCTGTTTTCTCCTATATTGACAGATGCAGTTAGAACTTTAAATCAAACACGGTTTGTGATAGCTACTTGAAACATGACACAATAAAGTAGTTCTACGTTCTATCCCTAAGGTTTGTTTCCTCTTGATGTAGCCTTAAGCAGAGACTGGCGAATAACACATTCGATGAAAGGCATTGTTAGGCTGCCAAAAAACTACAGTCTCCTGAAATCTCATCATATATTTTTTCTTCCGACCTTCATGATACTTTCAAGTAATGAGCAGTGCACCAATCAAACTTGGATGCCCAAGTTTCGTTCTCCTAGGTTGAAGCATTCGTTTGCAGGAACAGTTTGAATTTTTAGGTTTCACTCTGTTTTGTCCTATATTGACAGATGCAGTTCGAACTCTAAATCAAACACGGTTTGTGCTAGCTTCTTGAAACTTGACAAAATACTGTAGTTCTAAGTTCTATCTCTAAGGTTTGTTTCCTCTTGATGTAGCCTAATGCAGTTACTCGCGAATAACACTTTTATTGAAAGGGGTTGCCAAACTTCCCAAAACTAGAGTCTTCGGAAATCTCAACATATATTTTTTTATCCAATCTTCATGATACTTTCAAGTAATGATCAGTACACCAATCCCACTTGGATGCTCAAGTTTCATTCTCCTACGTTGAAGCATTCGTTTGCAGTAACAGTTTGAATTTTTAGGTTTCATTCTGCTTTCTCCTATATTGACAAATGTAGTTCAAACTCTAAATCATACACGGTTTGGGCTAGCTTCTTGAAACTTGACACAATAAAGTAGTTCTACATTCTATCCCAAAGGTTTGTTTCCTCTTGATGTAGCCTTCAGCACAGACTGGCAAATAACACTTTCAATGAAAGGCGTTGTTAGGCTGCCAAAAAACTAGAGTCTCCTGAAATCTCAACACATATTTTTTTTCCGACCTTAATGATACTTTCAAGTAATGAGCAGTACACCAATCAAACTTGGATGCCCAAGTTTCGTTCTCCTAGGTTGATGCATTCGTTTGCAGGAACAGTTTGAATTTCTAGGTTTCACTCTGTTTTCTCCTATATTGACAGATGCAGCTAGAACTCTAAATCAATCACGGTTTGTGCTAGCTTCTTGAAACTTGACACAATAAAGTAGTTCTACGTTCTATCTCTAAGGTTTGTTTCCTCTTGATGTAGCCTAATGCAGGGACTGGCGAATAACACTTATATTGAAAGGGGTTGCCAAACTTTCAAAGAACTAGAGTCTCCTGAAATCTCAACATATATTTTTTCATCCAATCTTCACGATACATTCAAGTAATGATCAGTACACCATTTCCACTTGGATGCCCAAGTTTTGTTCTTCTAGGTTGAAGAATTCGTTTGCAGGAACAGTTTGAATTTTTAGGTTTCACTCTGTTTTCTCCTATATTGACAGATGCTGTTAGAACTTTAAATCAAACACGGTTTGTGCTAGCTACTTGAAACATGACACAGTAAAGTAGTTAGTTCTACGTTCTATCCCTAAGGTTTGTTTCCTCTTGATGTACCCTTAAGCAGAGACTGGCGAATAACACATTCAATGAAAGGCGTTGTTAGGCTGCCAAAAAACTACTGTCTCCTGAAATCTCATCATATATTTTTTCTTCCGACCTTCATGATACTTTCAATTAATGAGCAGTGCACCAATCAAACTTGGATGCCCAAGTTTCGTTCTCCTAGGTTGAAGCATTCGTTTGCAGGAACAGTTTGAATTTTTAGGTTTCACTCTCTTTTGTCCTATATTGACAGATGCAGTTCGAACTCTAAATCAAACACGGTTTGTGCTAGCTTCTTGAAACTTGACAAAATACTGTAGTTCTACGTTCTATCTCTAAGGTTTGTTTCCTCTTGATGTAGCCTAATGCAGTTACTGGCGAATAACACTTTTATTGAAAGGGGTTGCCAAACTTCCCCAAACTAGAGTCTTCTGAAATCTCAACATATATTTTTGCATCCAATCTTCATGATACTTTCGAGTAATGATCAGTACACCAATCCCACTTGGATGCTCAAGTTTCCTTCTCCTACGTTGAAGCATTCGTTTGCAGTAACAGTTTGAATTTTTAGGTTTCATTTTGCTTTCTCCTATATTGACAAATGTAGTTCAAACTCTAAATCATACACGGTTTGGGCTAGCTTCTTGAAACTTGACACAATAAAGTAGTTCTACATTCTATCCTAAGGTTTGTTTCCTCTTGATGTAGCCTTCAGCACAGACTGGCGAATAACACTTTCAATGAAAGGCGTTGTTAGGCTGCCAAAAATCTAGAGTCTCCTGAAATCTCAACACATATTTTTTTCCGAACTTAATGATACTTTCAAGTAATGAGCAGTACACCAAGCAAACTTGGATGCCCAAGTTTCGTTCTCCTAGGTTGAGGCATTCGTTTGCAGTAACAGTTTGAATTTCTAGGTTTCACTCTGTTTACTCCTATATTGACAGATGCAGCTAGAACTCTAAATCAAACACGGTTTGTGCTAGCTTCTTGAAACTTGACACAATAAAGTAGTTCTACGTTCTATCTCTAAGGTTTGTTTCCTGTTGATGTAGCCTAATGCAGGGACTGGTGAATAACACTTATATTGAAAGGGGTTGCCAAACTTTCAAAAAACTACAGTCTCCTAAAATCTCAACATATATTTTTTCATCCAATCTTCATGATACATTCAAGTAATGATCAGTACACCATTCCCACTTGGATGCCCAAGTTTTGTTCTTCTAGATTGAAGCATTCGTTTACAGGAACTGTTTGAATTTTTAGGTTTCACTCTGTTTTCTCCTATATTGACAGATGCAGTTAGAACTTTAAATCAAACACGGTTTGTGCTAGCTACTTGAAACATGACACAATAAAGTAGTTCTACGTTCTATCCCTAAGGTTTGTTTCCTCTTGATGTAGCCTTAAGCAGAGACTGGCGAATAACACATTCAATGAAAGGCGTTGTTAGGCTGTCAAAAAACTACAGTCTCCTGAAATCTCATCATATATTTTTTCTTCCGACCTTCATGATACTTTCAAGTAATGAGCAGTGCACCAATCAAACTTGGATGCCCAAGTTTCGTTCTCCTAGGTTGAAGCATTCGTTTGCAGGAACAGTTTGAATTTTTAGGTTTCACTCTGTTTTGTCCTATATTGACAGATGCAGTTCGAACTCTAAATCAAACACGGTTTGTGCTAGCTTCTTGAAACTTGACAAAATACTGTAGTTCTACGTTCTATCTCTAAGGTTTGTTTCCTATTGATGTAGCCTAATGCAGGGACTGGCGAATAACACTTTTATTGAAAGGGGTTGCCAAACTTCCCAAAACTAGATTCTTCTGAAATCTCAACATATATTTTTTTATCCAATCTTCATGATACTTTCGAGTAATGATCAGTACACCAATCCCACCTGGATGCTCAAGTTTCCTTCTCCTACGTTGAAGCATTCGTTTGCAGTAACAGTTTGAATTTTTAGGTTTCATTCTGCTTTCTCCTATATTGACAAATGTAGTTCAAACTCTAAATCATACACGGTTTTGGCTAGCTTCTTGAAACTTGACACAATAAATAGTTCTACATTCTATCCCTAAGGTTTGTTTCCTCTTGATGTAGCCTTCAGCACAGACTGGCGAATAACACTTTCAATGAAAGGCGTTGTTAGGCTGCCAAAAAACTAGAGTCTCCTGAAATCTCAACACATATTTTTTTCCGACCTTAATGATACTTTCAAGTAATGAGCAGTACACCAATCAAACTTGGATGCCCAAGTTTCGTTCTCCTAGGTTGATGCATTCGTTTGCAGTAACAGTTTGAATTTCTAGGTTTCACTCTGTTTTCTCCTATATTGACAGATGCAGCTAGAACTCTAAATCAAACACGGTTTGTGCTAGCTTCTTGAAACTTGACACAATAAAGTAGTTCTACGTTCAATCTCTAAGGTTTGTTTCCTCTTGATGTAGCCTAATGCAGGGACTGGCGAATAACCCTTATATTGAAAGGGGTTGCCAAACTTTCAAAAAACTAGAGTCTCCTGAAATCTCAACATATATTTTTTCATCCAATCTTCATGAAACATTCAAGTAATGATCAGTACACCATTTCCACTTGGATGCCCAAGTTTTGTTCTTCTAGGTTGAAGCATTCGTTTGCAGGAACAGTTTGAATTTTTAGGTTTCACTCTGTTTTCTCCTATATTGACAGATGCAGTTAGAACTTTAAATCAAACACGGTTTGTGATAGCTACTTGAAACATGACACAATAAAGTAGTTCTACGTTCTATCCCTAAGGTTTGTTTCCTCTTGATGTAGCCTTAAGCAGAGACTGGCGAATAACACATTCGATGAAAGGCATTGTTAGGCTGCCAAAAAACTACAGTCTCCTGAAATCTCATCATATATTTTTTCTTCCGACCTTCATGATACTTTCAAGTAATGAGCAGTGCACCAATCAAACTTGGATGCCCAAGTTTCGTTCTCCTAGGTTGAAGCATTCGTTTGCAGGAACAGTTTGAATTTTTAGGTTTCACTCTGTTTTGTCCTATATTGACAGATGCAGTTCGAACTCTAAATCAAACACGGTTTGTGCTAGCTTCTTGAAACTTGACAAAATACTGTAGTTCTAAGTTCTATCTCTAAGGTTTGTTTCCTCTTGATGTAGCCTAATGCAGTTACTCGCGAATAACACTTTTATTGAAAGGGGTTGCCAAACTTCCCAAAACTAGAGTCTTCGGAAATCTCAACATATATTTTTTTATCCAATCTTCATGATACTTTCAAGTAATGATCAGTACACCAATCCCACTTGGATGCTCAAGTTTCATTCTCCTACGTTGAAGCATTCGTTTGCAGTAACAGTTTGAATTTTTAGGTTTCATTCTGCTTTCTCCTATATTGACAAATGTAGTTCAAACTCTAAATCATACACGGTTTGGGCTAGCTTCTTGAAACTTGACACAATAAAGTAGTTCTACATTCTATCCCAAAGGTTTGTTTCCTCTTGATGTAGCCTTCAGCACAGACTGGCAAATAACACTTTCAATGAAAGGCGTTGTTAGGCTGCCAAAAAACTAGAGTCTCCTGAAATCTCAACACATATTTTTTTTCCGACCTTAATGATACTTTCAAGTAATGAGCAGTACACCAATCAAACTTGGATGCCCAAGTTTCGTTCTCCTAGGTTGATGCATTCGTTTGCAGGAACAGTTTGAATTTCTAGGTTTCACTCTGTTTTCTCCTATATTGACAGATGCAGCTAGAACTCTAAATCAATCACGGTTTGTGCTAGCTTCTTGAAACTTGACACAATAAAGTAGTTCTACGTTCTATCTCTAAGGTTTGTTTCCTCTTGATGTAGCCTAATGCAGGGACTGGCGAATAACACTTATATTGAAAGGGGTTGCCAAACTTTCAAAGAACTAGAGTCTCCTGAAATCTCAACATATATTTTTTCATCCAATCTTCACGATACATTCAAGTAATGATCAGTACACCATTTCCACTTGGATGCCCAAGTTTTGTTCTTCTAGGTTGAAGAATTCGTTTGCAGGAACAGTTTGAATTTTTAGGTTTCACTCTGTTTTCTCCTATATTGACAGATGCTGTTAGAACTTTAAATCAAACACGGTTTGTGCTAGCTACTTGAAACATGACACAGTAAAGTAGTTAGTTCTACGTTCTATCCCTAAGGTTTGTTTCCTCTTGATGTACCCTTAAGCAGAGACTGGCGAATAACACATTCAATGAAAGGCGTTGTTAGGCTGCCAAAAAACTACTGTCTCCTGAAATCTCATCATATATTTTTTCTTCCGACCTTCATGATACTTTCAATTAATGAGCAGTGCACCAATCAAACTTGGATGCCCAAGTTTCGTTCTCCTAGGTTGAAGCATTCGTTTGCAGGAACAGTTTGAATTTTTAGGTTTCACTCTCTTTTGTCCTATATTGACAGATGCAGTTCGAACTCTAAATCAAACACGGTTTGTGCTAGCTTCTTGAAACTTGACAAAATACTGTAGTTCTACGTTCTATCTCTAAGGTTTGTTTCCTCTTGATGTAGCCTAATGCAGTTACTGGCGAATAACACTTTTATTGAAAGGGGTTGCCAAACTTCCCCAAACTAGAGTCTTCTGAAATCTCAACATATATTTTTGCATCCAATCTTCATGATACTTTCGAGTAATGATCAGTACACCAATCCCACTTGGATGCTCAAGTTTCCTTCTCCTACGTTGAAGCATTCCTTTGCAGTTACAGTTTGAATTTTTAGGTTTCATTTTGCTTTCTCCTATATTGACAAATGTAGTTCAAACTCTAAATCATACACGGTTTGGGCTAGCTTCTTGAAACTTGACACAATAAAGTAGTTCTACATTCTATCCTAAGGTTTGTTTCCTCTTGATGTAGCCTTCAGCACAGACTGGCGAATAACACTTTCAATGAAAGGCGTTGTTAGGCTGCCAAAAATCTAGAGTCTCCTGAAATCTCAACACATATTTTTTTCCGAACTTAATGATACTTTCAAGTAATGAGCAGTACACCAAGCAAACTTGGATGCCCAAGTTTCGTTCTCCTAGGTTGAGGCATTCGTTTGCAGTAACAGTTTGAATTTCTAGGTTTCACTCTGTTTACTCCTATATTGACAGATGCAGCTAGAACTCTAAATCAAACACGGTTTGTGCTAGCTTCTTGAAACTTGACACAATAAAGTAGTTCTACGTTCTATCTCTAAGGTTTGTTTCCTGTTGATGTAGCCTAATGCAGGGACTGGTGAATAACACTTATATTGAAAGGGGTTGCCAAACTTTCAAAAAACTACAGTCTCCTAAAATCTCAACATATATTTTTTCATCCAATCTTCACGATACATTCAAGTAATGATCAGTACACCATTCCCACTTGGATGCCCAAGTTTTGTTCTTCTAGATTGAAGCATTCGTTTACAGGAACTGTTTGAATTTTTAGGTTTCACTCTGTTTTCTCCTATATTGACAGATGCAGTTAGAACTTTAAATCAAACACGGTTTGTGCTAGCTACTTGAAACATGACACAATAAAGTAGTTCTACGTTCTATCCCTAAGGTTTGTTTCCTCTTGATGTAGCCTTAAGCAGAGACTGGCGAATAACACATTCAATGAAAGGCGTTGTTAGGCTGTCAAAAAACTACAGTCTCCTGAAATCTCATCATATATTTTTTCTTCCGACCTTCATGATACTTTCAAGTAATGAGCAGTGCACCAATCAAACTTGGATGCCCAAGTTTGGTTCTCCTAGGTTGAAGCATTCGTTTGCAGGAACAGTTTGAATTTTTAGGTTTCACTCTGTTTTGTCCTATATTGACAGATGCAGTTCGAACTCTAAATCAAACACGGTTTGTGCTAGCTTCTTGAAACTTGACAAAATACTGTAGTTCTAGGTTCTATCTCTAAGGTGTGTTTCCTCTTGATGTAGCCTAATGCAGGGACTGGCGAATAACACTTTTATTGAAAGGGGTTGCCAAATTTCCAAAAACTAGAGTCTTCTGAAATATCAACATATATTTTTTTATCCAATATTCATGATACTTTCGAGTAATGATCAGTACACCAATCCCACTTGGATGCTCAAGTTTCATTCTCCTACGTTGAAGCATTCGTTTGCAGTAACAGTTTGAATTTTTAGGTTTCATTCTGATTTCTCCTATATTGACAAATGTAGTTCAAACTCTAAATCATACACGGTTTGGGCTAGCTTCTTGAAACTTGACACAATAAAGTAGTTCTACATTCTATCCTAAGGTTTGTTTGCTCTTGATGTAGCCTTCAGCACAGACTGGCGAATAACACTTTCAATGAAAGGCGTTGTTAGGCTGCCAAAAAACTAGAGTCTCCTGAAATCTCAACACATATTTTTTTCCGAACTTAATGATACTTTCAAGTAATGAGCAGTACACCAAGCAAACTTGGATGCCCAAGTTTCGTTCTCCTAGGTTGATGCATTCGTTTGCAGTAACAGTTTGAATTTCTAGGTTTCACTCTGTTTTCTCCTATATTGACAGATGCAGCTAGAACTCTAAATCAAACACGGTTTGTGCTAGCTTCTTGAAACTTGACACAATAAAGTAGTTTTACGTTCTATCTCTAAGGTTTGTTTCCTCTTGATGTAGCCTAATGCAGGGACTGGCGAATAACCCTTATATTGAAAGGGGTTGCCAAACTTTCAAAAAACTAGAGTCTCCTGAAATCTCAACATATATTTTTTCATCCAATCTTCACGATACATTCAAGTAATGATCAGTACACCATTCCCACTTGGATGCCCAAGTTTTGTTCTTCTAGGTTGAAGCATTCGTTTGCAGGAACAGTTTGAATTTTTAGGTTTCACTCTGTTTTCTCCTATATTGACAGATGCAGTTAGACCTTTAAATCAAACACGGTTTGTGCTAGCTACTTGAAACATGACACAATAAAGTAGTTCTACGTTCTATCCCTAAGGTTTGTTTCCTCTTGATGTAGCCTTAAGCAGAGACTGGCGAATAACACATTCGATGAAAGGCGTTGTTAGGCTGCCAAAAAACTACAGTCTCCTGAAATCTCATCATATATTTTTTCTTCCGACCTTCATGATACTTTCAAGTAATGAGAAGTGCACCAATCAAACTTGGATGCCCAAGTTTCGTTCTCCTAGGTTGAAGCATTCGTTTGAAGGAACAGTTTGAATTTTTAGGTTTCACTCTGTTTTGTCCTATATTGACAGATGCAGTTCGAACTCTAAATCAAACACGGTTTGCGCTAGTTTCTTGAAACTTGACAAAATACTGTAGTTCTATGTTCTATCTCTAAGGTTTGTTTCCTCTTGATGTAGCCTAATGCAGGCACTGGCGAATAACACTTTTATTGAAAGGGGTTGCCCAACTTCCAAAAACTAAAGTCTTCTGAAATCTCAACATATATTTTTGCATCCAATCTTCATGATACTTTCAAGTAATGATCAGTACACCAATCCCACTTGGATGCTCAAGTTTCATTCTTCTACGTTGAAGCATTCGTTTGCAGTAACAGTTTTAATTTTTAGATTTCACTGTTTTCTTCTATATTGACAAATGTAGTTCAAACTCTAAATCATACACGGTTTGGGCTAGCTTCTTGAAACTGACACAATAAAGTAGTTCTACATTCTATCCCTAAGGTTTGTTTCCTCTTGATGTAGCCTTCAGCACAGACTGGCGAATAACACTTTCAATGAAAGGCGTTGTTAGGCTGCCAAAAAACTAGAGTCTCCTGAAATCTCAACACATATTTTTTTCCGACCTTAATGATACTTTCAAGTAATGAGCAGTACACCAATCAAACTTGGATGCCCAAGTTTCGTTCTCCTAGGTTGATGCATTCGTTTGCAGTAACTGTTTGAATTTCTAGGTTTCACTCTGTTTTCTCCTATATTGACAGATGAAGCTAGAACTCTAAATCAAACACGGTTTGTGCTAGCTTCTTGAAACTTGACACAATAAAGTAGTTCTACGTTCTATCCCTAAGGTTTGTTTCCTCTTGATGTAGCCTTAAGCAGAGACTGGCGAATAACACATTCAATGAAAGGCGTTGTTAGGCTGCCAAAAAACTACAGTCTCCTGAAATCTCAACACATATTTTTTTCAGACCTTAATGATACTTTCAAGTAATGAGCAGTACACCAATCAAACTTGGATGCCCAAATTTCGTTCTCCTAGGTTGATGCATTCGTTTGCAGTTACAGTTTGAATTTCTAAGTTTCACTCTGTTTTCTCCTATATTGACAGATGCAGCTAGAACTCTAAATCAAACACGGTTTGTGCTAGCTTCTTGAAACTTGACACAATAAAGTAGTTCTACGTTCTATCTCTAAGGTTTGTTTCCTCTTGATGTAGCCTAATGCAGGTACTGGTGAATAACACTTATATTGAAAGGGGTTGCCAAACTTTCAAAAAACTAGAGTCTCCTGAAATCTCAACATATATTTTTTCATCCAATCTTCACGATACATTCAAGTAATCATCAGTACACCATTCCAACTTGGATGCCCAAGTTTTGTTCTTCTAGGTTGAAGCATTCGTTTGCAGGAACAGTTTGAATTTTTAGGTTTCACTCTGTTTTCTCCTATATTGACAGATGCAGTTAGAACTTTAAATCAAACACGGTTTGTGCTAGCTACTTGAAACATGACACAATAAAGTAGTTCTACGTTCTATCCCTAAGGTTTGTTTCCTCTTGATGTAGCCTTAAGCAGAGACTGGCGAAAACACATTCAATGAAAGGCGTTGTTAGGCTGCCAAAAAACTACAGTCTCCTGAAATCTCATCATATATTTTTTCTTCCGACCTTCATGATACTTTCAAGTAATGAGCAGTGCACCAATCAAACTTGGATGCCCAAGTTTCGTTCTCCTAGGTTGAAGCATTCGTTTGCAGGAACAGTTTGAATTTTTAGGTTTCACTCTGTTTTGTCCTATATTGACAGATGTAGTTCGAACTCTAAATCAAACACGGTTTGTGCTAGCTTCTTGAAACTTGACAAAATACTGTCGTTCTACGTTCTATCTCTAAGGTTTGTTTCCTCTTGATGTAGCCTAATGCAGGGACTGGCGAATAACACTTTTATTGAAAGGGGTTGCCAAACTTCCCAAAACTAGAGTCTTCTGAAATCTCAACATATATTTTTTTATCCAATCTTCATGATACTTTCGAGTAATGATCAGTACACCAATCCCACTTGGATGCTCAAGTTTCCTTCTCCTACGTTGAAGCATTCGTTTGCAGTAACAGTTTGAATTTTTAGGTTTCATTCTGCTTTCTCCTATATTGACAAATGTAGTTCAAACTCTAAATCATACACGGTTTGGGCTAGCTTCTTGAAACCTGACACAATAAAGTAGTTCTACATTCTATCCCTAATGTTTCTTTCCTCTTGATGTAGCCTTCAGCACAGACTGGCGAATAACACTTTCAATGAAAGGCGTTGTTAGGCTGCCAAAAAACTAGAGTCTCCTGAAATCTCAACACATATTTTTTTCCGACCTTAATGATACTTTCAAGTAATGAGCAGTACACCAATCAAACTAGGATGAATAAGTTTCGTTCTC
>NW_027517016.1:0-49742 GCF_048772815.1 Callospermophilus lateralis | reverse complement strand
AATTTTGTTCTTCTAGGTTGAAGCGTTCATCTACACTAGTAGTTTTTATATTTAGTTTTCCCTCTGTTCTCTCCTATATAGATAGATGAATGTGGAACTCTAAATCCAACATGATTTGTAGTAGCTCTTTGAAACTTGACAAAATAAAGGAGGTCTCAGTTTTGTCTCTATGTTTTTTTCCTCTTCAAGTAGCCCTCAGCACAGACTGTGGAAAGCACATTCATTGAGAGGCGTTGCCAAGCTTCTAAGAATTAACGACTTCCCGAAATACCAGCAAATATTTTTTCACCCGATCTTGATGATACTTGATGGTAATGATCAGTACACAAATTCCACTTGGCTCACCAAATTTTGTTCTTCTAGGTTGAAGCGTTCATCTACAGTAGTAGTTTTTATATTTAGTTTTCCCACTGTTCTCTCTTATATATATAGATGAATTTGGAACTCAAAATTCAACATGGTTAGTAGAAGCTCTTTGAAACTTGACAAAATAAAGGAGTTCTCAGTTTTGTCTCTATGGTTTGTTTTCTCTTTAAGTAGCCCTATGCACAGACTGTGGAAAAGCACTTTCACTGAGAGGGGTTGCCAACCTTCTAAGAATTAATGAGTTTCCGAAATACCTGCAAATATTTTTTCATCCAATCTTGATGATACTTGGTGGTAATGATCAGTACACAAATCCCACTTGGCTCACCAAATTTTGTTCTTCTAGGTTGAAGCGTTCGTCTACAGTAGCAGTTTTTATATTTAGGTTTCCCTCTGTTCTCTCCTATACAGATAGATGAATTTGGAAATCTAAATCCAACATGGTTCGTAGAAGCTCTTTGAAACTTGACAAAATAAAGGAGTTCTCAGTTTTGTGTCTATGGTTTGTTTCCTCTTCCTAGCCCTAGGTACAGACTGTGGAAAAGCACTTTCATTGAGAGTGGTTGCCAAGCTTCTAAGAATTAACGAGATTCCCAAATACCAGCAAATATTTTTTTCACCCAATCTTGATGATACTTGGTGGTAATGATCAGTACACACATTTCACTTGGCTCACCAAATTTTGTTCTTCTAGGTTGAAGCGTTCATCTACAGTAGTAGTATTTATATTTAGTTTTCCCTCTGTTCTCTCCTATATAGATAGATGAATTTGGAACTCTAAATCCAACATGGTTTGTAGTAGCTCTTTGAAACTTTACAAAATAAAGGAGGTCTTAGTTTTGTCTCCATGGTTTGCTTCCCCTTCAAGTAGCCCTCAGCACAGACTGTGGAAAAGAACTTTCATCGAGAGGGGTTGCCAAGCTTCTAAGAATTAACGATTTTCCGAAATACAAGGAAATATTTTTTCACACGATCTTGATAATACTTGGTGGTAATGATTAGTACACAAATCCGACTTGGCTCACCAAATTTTGTTCTTCTAGGTTGAAGCGTTCGTTTACAGTAGCAGTTTTTATATTTAGGTTTCCTTCTGTTCTCTCCTATATAAATAGATGAATTTGGAACTCTAAATCCAACATGGTTTGTTGTAGCTCTTTGAATCTTGACAAATAAAGGAGTTCTCAGTTATGACTCTATGGTTTGTTTCCTCTTCAAGTAGCCCTAGGCACAGACTGTGGAACAGCACTCTCATCGAGAGGGGTTGCCAACCTTCTAAGAATTAACGAGTTTCATAAATACCTGCAAATATTTTTTCACCCAATCTTGATGATACATTGTGGTAATGATCAGTACACAAATCCCACTTGGCTCACCAAATTTTGTTCTTCTAGGTTGAAGCGTTCGTCTACAGTAGTAGTTTTTATATTTAGGTTTCCATCTGCTCTCACCTATATTGATAGATGAATTTGGAACCCTAAATCCAACATGGTTTGTAGTAGCTCTTTGAAACTTGACAAAATAAAAGAGTTCTCAGTTTTGTCTCTATGTTTTTTTTCCTCTTTAAGTAGCCCTAAGCACAGACTGAGTAAAAGCACTTTCATTGAGAGGGGTTGCCTACCTTCTAAGAATTAACAAGTTTCCGAAATACGAGCGAACACTTTTTCACCCAATCTTGATGATACTTGGTGGTAATGATCAGTACATAAATCCCACTTGGCTCACCAAATTTTGTTCTTCTAGGTTGAAGCGTTCGTGTACAGTAGCAGTTTTTATATTTAGTTTTCCCTCTGTTCTCTCCTATATAGATCGATGAATGTGGAACTCTAAATCCAACATGATTTGTAGTATCTCTTTGAATCTTGACAAAATAAAGGAGTTCTCAGTTTTGTCTCTATGGTTTGTTTCCTCTTCAATAGCCCTAGGCACAGACTGTGGAAAAGCACTTTCATCGAGAGGGGTTGCCAAGCTTCAAAGAATTAACGACTTTCCGAAATACCAGCAAATATTTTTTACGCAATCTTGATGATACTTGGTGGTAATGATCAGTACACAAATCACACTTGGCTCACCAAATTTTGTTCTTATAGGTTGAAGCGTTCGTGTACAGTAGCAGTTTTTATATTTAGGTTTCATTCTGTTCTCTCCAATATAGATAGATGAATTTGGAACTCTAAATCCAACATGGTTTGGAGTAGCTCTTTGAAACTTGACAAAATAAAGGAGTTCTAAGTTTTGTCTCCATGGTTTGTTTCCTCTTTAAGTAGCCCTAAGCACAGTCTGTGTAAAAGCACTTTCATTGAGAGGGGTTGTCAAGCTTCTAAGAATTAACGAGTTTCCGAAATACCAGCAAATATTTTTTCACCCAATCTTGATGATTCTTGGTGGTCATGATCAGTACACAAATCCCACTTGGCTCACCAAATTTTGTTCTTCTAGGTTGAAGCGTTCGTCTACAGAAGCAGTTTTTATATGTAGGATTCCCTCTGATCTCTCCTATATAGATAGATGAATTTGGAACTCTAAATCCAACATGGTTAGTAGTACCTCTTTGAAACTTGACAAAATAAAGGAGTTCTCAGTTTTGTCTCTATGGTTTGTTTCCTCTTAAAGTAGCCCTAAGCACAGACTGTGAAAAAGCACTTTCATTGAGAGGGGTTGTCAATCTTCTAAGAATTAACGCGTTTCCGAAATACCACCAAATATTTTTTCACCCAATCTTGATGATACTTGGTGGTAATGATAAGTACACAAATCCCACTTGGCTCACCAAATTTTGTTCTTCTAGGTTGAAGCGTTCGTCTACAGTAGCAGTTTTTATATTTAGGTTTCCCTCCGCTCTCTCCTATATAGATTCATGAATTTGGAACTTTAAATCCAACATGGTTTGTAGTAGCTCTTTGAAACTTGACAAAATGAAGGAGTTCTCAGTTTTGTCTCTATGGTTTGTTTCCGCTTTAAGTAGCCCTAAGCACAGACTGTGTAAAAGCACTTTCATTGAGAGGGGTTGCCAAGCTTCTGTTCTCTCCTATATAAATAGATGAATTGGAACTCTAAATCCAACATGGTTTGTTGTAGCTCTTTGAATCTTGACAAATAAAGGAGTTCTCAGTTATGACTCTATGGTTTGTTTCCTCTTCAAGTAGCCCTAGGCACAGACTGTGGAACAGCACTCTCATCGAGAGGGGTTGCCAACCTTCTAAGAATTAACGAGTTTCATAAATACCTGCAAATATTTTTTCACCCAATCTTGATGATACATTGTGGTAATGATCAGTACACAAATCCCACTTGGCTCACCAAATTTTGTTCTTCTAGGTTGAAGCGTTCGTCTACAGTAGTAGTTTTTATATTTAGGTTTCCATCTGCTCTCACCTATATTGATAGATGAATTTGGAACCCTAAATACAACATGGTTTGTAGTAGCTCTTTGAAACTTGACAAAATAAAAGAGTTCTCAGTTTTGTCTCTATGGTTTGTTTCCTCTTTAAGTAGCCCTAAGCACAGACTGAGTAAAAGCACTTTCATTGAGAGGGGTTGCCTACCTTCTAAGAATTAACAAGTTTCCGAAATACGAGCGAACACTTTTTCAACCAATCTTGATGATACTTGGTGGTAATGATCAGTACATAAATCCCACTTGGCTCACCAAATTTTGTTCTTCTAGGTTGAAGCGTTCGTCTACAGTAGTAGTTTTTATATTTAGGGTTCCATCTGCTCTCTCCTATATAGATAGATGAATTTGGAACTCTAAATCGAACATGGTTTGTAGTAGCTCTTTGAAACTTGACAAAATAAAGGAGTGCTCAGTTTTGTCTCTATGCTTTGTTTCCTCTTTAAGTAGTCCTATGCACAGACTGTGGAAAAGCACTTTCATTGAGAGGGGTTGCCATCTTCTAAGAATTAACGAGTTTCCGAAATACCAGCAAATATTTTTTCACCCAATCTTGAGGATACTTGGTGGTAATGAACAGTACACAAATCCCACTTGGCTCACCAAATTTTGTTCTTCTAGGTTGAAGTGTTCATCTACAGAAGCAGTTTTTATATTTAGGATTCCCTCTGCTCTGTCCTATATAGATAGATGAATTTGGATCTCTAAATCCAACATGGTTCGTAGTAGCTCTTTGAATCTTCACAAAATAAAGGAGTTCTCAGTTTTGTCTCTATGGTTTGTTTCCTCTTCAAGTAGCCCTAAGCACAGACTGTGGAAAAGCACTTTCATTGAGAGGGGTTGTCAAGAATCTAAGAATTAACGCATTTCCGAAATACCAGCAAATATTTTTTCACCCAATCTTGATGAAACTTGGTGGTAATGATCAGTACACAAATCCCACTTGGCTCACCAAATTTTGTTCTTCTAGGTTGAAGCGTTCGTCTACAGTAGCAGTATTTATATTTAGGTTTCCCTCTGCTCTCTCCTATATAGATACATGAATTTGGAACTTTAAATCCAACGTGGTTTGTAGTAGCTCTTTGAAACTTGACAAAATAAAGGAGTTCTCAGTTTTGTCTCTATGGTTTGTTTCCGCTTTAAGTAGCCCTAAGCACAGACTGTGTAAAAGCACTTTCATTGAGAGGGGTTGCCAAGCTTCTAATAATTAAGGAGTTTCCCAAATACCAGCAAATATTTTTCACCCAATCTTGATGATACTTGGTGGTAATGATCAGTACACAAATCCCACTTGGCTCACCAAATTTTGTTCTTCTAGGTTGAAGCGTTCATCTACACTAGTAGTTTTTATATTTAGTTTTCCCTCTGTTCTCTCCTATATAGATAGATGAATGTGGAACTCTAAATCCAACATGATTTGTAGTAGCTCTTTGAAACTTGACAAAATAAAGGAGGTCTCAGTTTTGTCTCTATGTTTTTTTCCTCTTCAAGTAGCCCTCAGCACAGACTGTGGAAAAGCACTTTCATTGAGAGGGGTTGCCAAGCTTCTAAGAATTAACGACTTCCCGAAATACCAGCAAATATTTTTTCACCCGATCTTGATGATACTTGATGGTAATGATCAGTACACAAATTCCACTTGGCTCACCAAATTTTGTTCTTCTAGGTTGAAGCGTTCATCTACAGTAGTAGTTTTTATATTTAGTTTTCCCACTGTTCTCTCTTATATATATAGATGAATTTGGAACTCAAAATTCAACATGGTTAGTAGAAGCTCTTTGAAACTTGACAAACTAAAGGAGTTCTCAGTTTTGTCTCTATGGTTTGTTTTCTCTTTAAGTAGAACTATGCACAGACTGTGGAAAAGCACTTTCAATGAGAGGGGTTGCCAACCTTCTAAGAATTAACGAGTTTCCGAAATACCTGCAAATATTTTTTCATCCAATCTTGATGATACTTGGTGGTAATGATCAGTACACAAATCCCACTTGGCTCACCAAATTTTCTTCTTCTAGGTTGAAGCGTTCGTCTACAGTAGCAGTTTTTATATTTAGGTTTCCCTCTGTTCTCTCCTATACAGATAGATGAATTTGGAAATGTAAATCCAACATGGTTCGTAGAAGCTCTTTGAAACTTGACAAAATAAAGGAGTTCTCAGTTTTGTGTCTATGGTTTGTTTCCTCTTCCTAGCCCTAGGCACAGACTGTGGAAAAGCACTTTCATTGAGAGGGGTTGCCAAGCTTCTAAGAATTAACGAGTTTCCCAAATACCAGCAAATATTTTTTTCACCCAATCTTGAAGATACTTGGTGGTAATGATCAGTACACACATTTCACTTGGCTCACCAAATTTTGTTCTTCTAGGTTGAAGCGTTCATCTACAGTAGTAGTATTTATATTTAGTTTTCCCTCTGTTCTCTCCTATATAGATAGATGAATTTGGAACTCTAAATCCAACATGGTTTGTAGTAGCTCTTTGAAACTTTAATAATAAAGGAGGTCTTAGTTTTGTCTCCATGGTTTGTTTCCCCTTCAAGTAGCCCTCAGCACAGACAGTGGAAAAGCACTTTCATCGAGAGGGGTTGCCAAGCTTCTAAGAATTAACGATTTTCCGAAATACAAGGAAATATTTTTTCACCCGATCTTGATAATACTTGGTGGTAATGAATAGTACACAAATCCGACTTGGCTCACCAAATTTTGTTCTTCTAGGTTGAAGCGTTCGTGTACAGTAGCAGTTTTTATATTTAGGTTTCCTTCTGTTCTCTCCTATATAAATAGATGAATTTGGAACTCTAAATCCAACATGGTTTGTTGTAGCTCTTTGAATCTTGACAAATAAAGGAGTTCTCAGTTATGTCTCTATGGTTTGTTTCCTCTTCAAGTAGCCCTGGGCACAGACTGTGGAACAGCACTCTCATCGAGAGGGGTTGCCAACCTTCTAAGAATTAACGAGTTTCATAAATACCTGCAAATATTTTTTCACCCAATCTTGATGATACATTGTGGTAATGATCAGTGCATAAATCCCACTTGGCTCACCAAATTTTGTTCTTCTAGGTTGAAGCGTTCGTCTACAGTAGTAGTTTTTATATTTAGGTTTCCATCTGCTCTCTCCTGTATAGATAGATGAATTTGGAACTCTAAATCGAACATGGTTTGTAGTAGCTCTTTGAAACTTGAAAAAATAAAGGAGTGCTCAGTTTTGTCTCTATGCTTTGTTTCCTCTTTAAGTAGTCCTATGCACAGACTGTGGAAAAGCACTTTCATTGAGAGGGGTTGCCAAGCTTCTAAGAACTAACGAGTTTCCGAAATACCAGCAAATATTTTTTCACCCAATCTTGAGGATACTTGGTGGTAATGAACAGTACACAAATCCCACATGGCTCACCAAATTTTGTTCTTCTAGGTTGAAGTGTTCATCTACAGAAGCAGTTTTTATATTTAGGATTCCCTCTGCTCTGTCCTATATAGATAGATGAATTTGGAACTCTAAATCCAACATGGTTCGTAGTAGCTCTTTGAATCTTCACAAAATAAAGGAGTTCTCAGTTTTGTCTCTATGGTTTGTTTCCTCTTCAAGTAGCCGTAAGCACAGACTGTGGAAAAGAAGTTTCATTGAGAGGGGTTGTCAAGAATCTAAGAATTAACGCATTTCCGAAATACCAGCAAATATTTTTTCACCCAATCTTGATGAAACTTGGTGGTAATGATCAGTACACAAATCCCACTTGGCTCACCAAATTTTGTTCTTCTAGGTTGAAGCGTTCATCTACAGTAGTAGTTTTTATATTTAGTTTTTCCTCTGTTCTCTCCTATATAGATAGATGAATGTGGATCTCTTAATCCAACATGGTTTGTAGTAGCTCTTTGAAACTTGACAAAATAAAGGAGTTCTCAGTTTTGTCTCTATGGTTTGTTTCCTCTTTAAGTAGCCCTAAGCACAGACTGTGGAAAAGCACTTTCATTGAGAGGGGTTGTAAAGCTTCTAAGAATTAACGAGTTTCCGAAATACCAGCAAATATTTTTTCACCCAATCTTGATGAAACTTGGTGGTAATGATTACTACACAAATCCCACTTGGCTCACAAAATTTTGTTCTTTTCGGTTGAAGCATTCGTGTACAGTAGCACTTTTTATTATTAGGTTTCCTTATGTTCTCTCCTATATAGATAGATGAATTTCGAACTCTAAATTCAACATGGTTTGTAGTAGCTCTTTGAAACTTGACAAAATAAAGGAGTTCTCAGTTTTGTCTCTATGGTTTGTTTCCTCTTCAAGTAGCCCTAGGCACAGACTGTGGAAAAGCACTTTCATTGAGAGGGGTTGCCAACCTTCTAAGAATTAACGAGTTTCCGAAATACCTGCAAATATTTTTTCACCCAATCTTGATGATACTTGGTGGTAATGATCAGTACACAAATCCCACTTGGCTCACCAAATTTTGTTCTTCTAGGTTGAACCGTTCGTCTACAGTAGCAGTTTTTATATTTAGATTTCCATCTGCTCAATCCTATATAGATAGATGAATTTGGAACTCTAAATCCAACATGGTTTGTAGTAGCTCTATGAAACTTGACAAAATAAAGGAGTTCTCAGTTTTGTCTCTATGGTTTGTTTCCTCTTTATGTAGCCCTAAGCACAGACTGTGTAAAAGCACTTTCATTGAGAGGGGTTGTCAAGCTTCTAAGAATTAACGGGTTTCTGAAATACCAGCAAATATTTTTTCACCCAATCTTGATGATACTTGGTGGTAATATTCAGTACACAAATCCCACTTATCTCACCAAATTTTGTTCTTCTAGGTTGAAGCGTTCGTCTACAGAAGCAGTTTTTATATTGAGGATTCCCTCTGATCTCTCCTATATAGATAGATGAATTTGGAACTCTAAATCCAACATGGTTCGTAGTAGCTCATTGAAACTTGACAAAACAAAGGAGTTCTCAGTTTTGTCTCTATGGTTTGTTTCCTCTTCAAGTAGCCCTAAGCACAGACTGTGGAAAAGCACTTTCATTGAGAGGGGTTGTAAAGATTCTAAGAATTAACGCGTTTCCGAAATACCAGCAAATATTTTTTCACCCAATCTTTATGATACTTGGTGGTAATGATCAGTACACAAATCCCACTTGGCTCACCAAATTTTGTTCTTCTAGGTTGAAGTGTTCGTCTACAATAGCAGTTTTTATATTTGGGTTTCCCTCTGCTCTTTCCTATATAGATAGATGAATTAGGAACTCTAAATCCAACATGGTTTGTAGTAGCTCTTTGAAACTTGACAAAATAAAGGAGTTCTCAGTTTTGTCTCAATGGTTTCTTTCCGCTTTAAGTAGCCCTAAGCACAGACTGTGTAAAAGCACTTTCATTGAGAGGGGTTGCCAAGCTTCTAATAATTAACGATTTTCAAAATTCCAGCAAATATTTTTCACCCAATCTTGATGATACTTGGTAGTAATGATCAGTACACAAATCCCACTTGGCTCAGGAAATTTTGTTCTTCTAGGTTGAAGCGTTCGTGTACAGTAGCAGTTTATTATTTAGGTTTCCTTCTGTTCTCTCCTATATAGATAGATGAATTTGGAACTCTAAATCGAACATGGTTTGTAGTAGCTCTTTGAAACTTGACAAAATAAAGGAGTGCTCAGTTTTGTCTCTATGCTTTGTTTCCTCTTTAAGTAGTCCTATGCACAGACTGTGGAAAAGCACTTTCATTGAGAGGGGTTGCCAAGCTTCTAAGAATTAACGAGTTTCCGAAATACCAGCAAATATTTTTTCACCCAATCTTGAGGATACTTGGTGGTAATGAACAGTACACAAATCCCACTTGGCTCACCAAATTTTGTTCTTCTAGGTTGAAGTGTTCATCTACAGAAGCAGTTTTTATATTTAGGATTCCCTCTGCTCTGTCCTATATAGATAGATGAATTTGGATCTCTAAATCCAACATGGTTCGTAGTAGCTCTTTGAATCATCACAAAATAAAGGAGTTCTCAGTTTTGTCTCTATGCTTTGTTTCCTCTTCAAGTAGCCCTAAGCACAGACTGTGGAAAAGCACTTTCATTGAGAGGGGTTGTCAAGAATCTAAGAATTAACGCATTTCCGAAATACCAGCAAATATTTTTTCACCCAATCTTGATGAAACTTGGTGGTAATGATCAGTACACAAATCCCACTTGGCTCACCAAATTTTGTTCTTCTAGGTTGAAGCGTTCGTCTACAGTAGCAGTATTTATATTTAGGTTTCCCTCTGCTCTCTCCTATATAGATACATGAATTTGGAACTTTAAATCCAACGTGGTTTGTAGTAGCTCTTTGAAACTTGACAAAATAAAGGAGTTCTCAGTTTTGTCTCTATGGTTTGTTTCCGCTTTAAGTAGCCCTAAGCACAGACTGTGTAAAAGCACATTCATTGAGAGGGGTTGCCAAGCTTCTAATAATTAACGAGTTTCCCAAATACCAGCAAATATTTTTCACCCAATCTTGATGATACTTGGTGGTAATGATCAGTACACAAATCCCACTTGGCTCACCAAATTTTGTTCTTCTAGGTTGAAGCGTTCATCTACACTAGTAGTTTTTATATTTAGTTTTCCCTCTGTTCTCTCCTATATAGATAGATGAATGTGGAACTCTAAATCTAACATGATTTGTAGTAGCTCTTTGAAACTTGACAAAATAAAGGAAGTCTCAGTTTTGTCTCTATGTTTTTTTCCTCTTAAAGTAGCCCTCAGCACAGACTGTGGAAAAGCACTTTCATTAAGAGGGGTTGCCAAGCTTCTAAGAATTAACGACTTCCCGAAATACCAGCAAATATTTTTTCACCCGATCTTGATGATACTTGATGGTAATGATCAGTACACAAATTCCACTTGGCTCACCAAATTTTGTTCTTCTAGGTTGAAGCGTTCATCTACAGTAGTAGTTTTTATATTTAGTTTTCCCACTGTTCTCTTTTATATATATAGATGAATTTGGAACTCAAAATTCAACATGGTTAGTAGAAGCTCTTTGAAACTTGACAAAATAAAGGAGTTCTCAGTTTTGTCTCTATGGTTTGTTTTCTCTTTAAGTAGACCTATGCACAGACTGTGGAAAAGCACTTTCAATGAGAGGGGTTGCCAACCTTCTAAGAATTAACGAGTTTCCGAAATACCTGCAAATATTTTTTCATCCAATCTTGATGATACTTGGTGGTAATGATCAGTACACAAATCCCACTTGGCTCACCAAATTTTCTTCTTCTAGGTTGAAGCATTCGTCTACAGTAGCAGTTTTTATATTTAGGTTTCCCTCTGTTCTCTCCTATACAGATAGATGAATTTGGAAATCTAAATCCAACATGGTTCGTAGAAGCTCTTTGAAACTTGACAAAATAAAGGAGTTCTCAGTTTTGTGTCTATGGTTTGTTTCCTCTTCCTAGCCCTAGGCACAGACTGTGGAAAAGCACTTTCATTGAGAGGGGTTGCCAAGCTTCTAAGAATTAACGAGTTTCCCAAATACCAGCAAATATTTTTTTCACCCAATCTTGATGATACTTGGTGGTAATGATCAGTACACACATTTCACTTGGCTCACCAAATTTTGTTCTTCTAGGTTGAAGCGTTCATCTACAGTAGTAGTATTTATATTTAGTTTTCCCTCTGTTCTCTCCTATATAGATAGATGAATTTGGAACTCTAAATCCAACATGGTTTGTAGTAGCTCTTTGAAACTTTACAAAATAAAGGAGGTCTTAGTTTTGTCTCCATGGTTTGTTTCCGCTTCAAGTAGCCCTCAGCACAGACTGTGGAAAAGCACTTTCATCGAGAGGGGTTGCCAAGCTTCTAAGAATTAACGATTTTCCGAAATACGAGGAAATATTTTTTCACCCGATCTTGATAATACTTGGTGGTAATGATTAGTACACAAATCCGACTTGGCTCACCAAATTTTGTTCTTCTAGGTTGAAGCGTTCGTGTACAGTAGCAGTTTTTATATTTAGGTTTCCTTCTGTTCTCTCCTATATAAATAGATGAATTTGGAACTCTAAATCCAACATGGTTTGTTGTAGCTCTTTGAATCTTGACAAATAAAGGAGTTCTCAGTTATGTCTCTATGGTTTGTTTCCTCTTCAAGTAGTCCTAGGCACAGACTGTGGAACAGCACTTTCATCGAGAGGGGTTGCCAACCTTCTAAGAATTAACGAGTTTCATAAATACCTGCAAATATTTTTTCACCCAATCTTGATGATACATTGTGGTAATGATCAGTACACAAATCCCACTTGGCTCACCAAATTTTGTTCTTCTAGGTTGAAGCGTTCGTCTACAGTAGTAGTTTTTATATTTAGGTTTCCATCTGCTCTCACCTATATTGATAGATGAATTTGGAACCCTAAATCCAACATGGTTTGTAGTAGCTCTTTGAAACTTGACAAAATAAAAGAGTTCTCAGTTTTGTCTCTATGGTTTGTTTCCTCTTTAAGTAGCCCTAAGCACAGACTGAGTAAAAGCACTTTCATTGAGAGGGGTTGCATACCTTCTAAGAATTAACAAGTTTCCGAAATACGAGCGAACACTTTTTCACCCAATCTTGATGATACTTGGTGGTAATGATCAGTACATAAATCCCACTTGGCTCACCCAATTTTGTTCTTCTAGGTTGAAGCGTTCGTCTACAGTAGTAGTTTTTATATTTAGGTTTCCATCTGCTCTCTCCTATATAGATAGATGAATTTGGAAATCTAAATCAAACATGGTTCGTAGTAGCTCTTTGAAACTTCACAAAATAAAGGAGTTCTCAGTTTTGTCTCTATGGTTTGTTTCCTCTTCAAGTAGCCCTAAGCACAGACTGTGGAAAAGCACTTTCATTGAGAGGGGTTGTCAAGCTTCTAAGAATTAACGCATTTCCGAAATACCAGCAAATATTTTTTCACCCAATCTTGATGAAACTTGGTGGTAATGATTACTACACAAATCCCACTTGGCTCACGAAATTTTGTTCTTTTCGGTTGAAGCGTTCGTGTACAGTAGCACTTTTTATTATTAGGTTTCCTTATGTTCTCTCCTATATAGATAGATGAATTTCGAACTCTAAATCCAACATGGTTTGTAGTAGCTCTTTGAAACTTGACAAAATAAAGGAGTTCTCAGTTTTGTCTCTATGGTTTGTTTCCTCTTCAAGTAGCCCTAGGCACAGACTGTGGAAAAGCACTTTCATTGAGAGGGGTTGCCAACCTTCTAAGAATTAACGAGTTTCCGAAATACCTGCAAATATTTTTTCACCCAATCTTGATGATACTTGGTGGTAATGATCAGTACACAAATCCCACTTGGCTCACCAAATTTTGTTCTTCTAGGTTGAACCGATCGTCTACAGTAGCAGTTTTTATATTTAGATTTCCATCTGCTCAATCCTATATAGATAGATGAATTTGGAACTCTAAATCCAACATGGTTTGTAGTAGCTCTATGAAACTTGACAAAATAAAGGAGTTCTCAGTTTTGTCTCTATGGTTTGTTTCCTCTTCAAGTAGCCCTAAGCACAGACTGTGTAAAAGCACTTTCATTGAGAGGGGTTGTCAAGCTTCTAAGAATTAACGCGTTTCCGAAGTACCAGCAAATATTTTTTCACCCAATCTTGATGATACTTGGTGGTAATGTTCAGTACACAAATCCCACTTATCTCACCAAATTTTGTTCTTCTAGGTTGAAGCGTTCGTCTACAGAAGCAGTTTTTATATTGAGGTTTCCCTCTGATCTCTCCAATATAGATAGATGAATTTGGAACTCTAAATCCAACATGGTTCGTAGTAGCTCTTTGAAACTTGACAAAATAAAGGAGTTCTCAGTTTTGTCTCTATGGTTTGTTTCCTCTTCAAGTAGCCCTAAGCACAGACTGTGGAAAAGCACTTTCATTGAAAGGGGTTGTAAAGATTCTAAGAATTAACGCGTTTCCGAAATACCAGCAAATATTTTTTTACCCAATCTTTATGATACTTGGTGGTAATGATCAGTACACAAATCCCACTTGGCTCACCAAATTTTGTTCTTCTAGGTTGAAGTGTTCGTCTACAATAGCAGTTTTTATATTTGGGTTTCCCTCTGCTCTTTCCTATATAGATAGATGAATTAGGAACTCTAAATCCAACATGGTTTGTAGTAGCTCTTTGAAACTTGACAAAATAAAGGAGTTCTCAGTTTTGTCTCAATGGTTTGTTTCCGCTTTAAGTAGCCCTAAGCACAGACTGTGTAAAAGCACTTTCATTGAGAGGGGTTGCCAAGCTTCTAATAATTAAAGATTTTCAAAATTCCAGCAAACATTTTTCACCCAATCTTGATGATACTTGGTGGTAATGATCAGTACACAAATCCCACTTGGCTCACCAAATTTTGTTCTTCTAGGTTGAAGCGTTCGTCTACAGTAGTAGTTTTTATATTTACTTTTCCCTCTCTTCTCTCCTATATAGATAGATGAATGTGGAACTCTAAATCCAACATGGTTTGTAGTAGCTCTTTGAAACTTTACAAAATAAAGGAGTTCTCATTTTTGTCTCTATGGTTTGTTTCCTCTTCAAGTAGCCCTCAGCACAGACTGTGGAAAAGCACTTTCATTGAGAGGGGTTGCCAAGCTTCTAAGAATTAACGACTTCCCGAAATACCAGCAAATATTTTTTCACCCGATCTTGATGATACTTGGTGGTAATGATTAGTACACAAATCCCACTTGGCTCAGGAAATTTTGTTCTTCTAGGTTGAAGCGTTCGTGTACAGTAGCAGTTTTTTATTTAGGTTTCCTTCTGTTCTCTCCTATATAGATAGATGAATTTGGAACTCTAAATCCAACATGGTTTGTAGTAGCTCTTTGAAACTTGACAAAATAAAGGAGTTCTCCGTTTTGTCTCTATGGTTTGTTTCCTCTTCAAGTAGCCCTCAGCACAGACTGTGGAAAAGCACTTTCATTGAGAGGGGTTGCCAAGCTTCTAAGAATTAACGACTTCCCGAAATACCAGCAAATATTTTTTCACCCGATCTTGATGATACTTGGTGGTAATGATTAGTACACAAATCCCACTTGGCTCACGAAATTTTGTTCTTCTAGGTTGAAGCGTTCGTGTACAGTAGCAGTTTTTATATTTAGGTTTCTTTCTGTTCTCTCCTATATAGATAGATAAATTTGGAACTCTAAATCCCACATGGTTCGTAGTAACTCTTTGAAACTTGACAAAATAAAGGAGTTCTCAGATTTGTCTCTATGGTTTGTTTCCTCTTCAAGTACCCTAGGCACAGACTGTGGAAAACCACTTTCATTGAGAGGGGTTGCCAAGCTTCTAAGAATTAACGAGTTTCCGAAATACCAGCAAATACTTTTTCACCCATCTTGATGATACTTGGTGATAATGATTTGTACACAAATCCCACTTGGCTCAGCAAATTTTGTTCTTCTAGGTTGAAGCGTTCGTCTACAGTATCGGTTTTTATATTTAGTTTTCGCTCTGTTCTCTCTTATATACATAGATGAATTTGGAACTCTAAATCCAACAGGGTTTGTAGTATCTCTTTGAAACTTGACAAAATAAAGGAGTTCTCAGTTTTGTCTCTATGGTTTGTTTCCTCTTCAATAGCCCTAGGCACAGACTGTGGAAAAGCACTTTCATCGAGAGGGGTTGCCAAGCTTCTAAGAATTAACGAGTTTCCGAAATACCAGCAAATATTTTTTTACGCAATCTTGATGATACTTGGTGGTAATGATCAGTACACAAATCTCACTTGGCTCACCAAACTTTGTTCATCTAGGTTGAAGTGTTCGTCTACAGAAGCAGTTTTTATATTTAAGATTCCCTCTGCTCTGTTCTATATAGATAGATGAATTTGCAACTCTAAATCCAACATGGTTAGTAGTAGCTCTTTGAAACTTGACAAAATAAAGGAGTTCTCAGTTTTGTCTCTATGGTTTGTTTCCTCTTTAAGTAGCCCTAAGCACAGACTGTTGAAAAGCACTTTCATTGAGAGGGGTTGTCAAGCTTCTAAGAATTAACGAGTTTCCGAAATACCAGCAAATATTTTTTCACCCAATCTTGATGATACTTGGTGGTAATGATAAGTACACAAATCCCACTTGGCTCACCAAATTTTGTTCTTCTAGGTTGAACCGTTCGTCTACAGAAGCAGTTTTTATATTTAGGATTCCCTCTGCTCTGTCCTAAATAGATAGATGAATTTGGAACTCTAAATCCAACATGGTTCGTAGTAGCTCTTTGAAACTTTACAAAATAAAGGAGTTCTCAGTTCTGTCTCTAAGGTTTGTTTCCTCTTCAAGTAGCTCTCAGCACAGACTGTGGAAAAGCAATTTCATTGAGAGAAGTTGCCAAGCTTCTAAGAATTAAGGAGTTTCTGAAATACCAGCAAATATTTTTTCACCCGATCTTGATGATACTTGGTGGTAATGATCAGTACACAAATCCCACTTGGCTCACGAAATTTTGTTCTTCTAGGTTGAAGTGTTCGTCTACAGTAGCAGTTTTTATATTTAGATTTCCATCTGCTCAATCCTATATAGATAGATGAATTTTGAACTCTAAATCCAACATGGTTTGTAGTAGCTCTTTGAAACTTGACAAAATAAAGGAGTTCTCAGTTTTGTCTCCATGGGTTGTTTCCTCTTTAAGTAGCCCTAAGCACAGACTGTGTAAGCACTTTCATTGAGAGGGGTTGTCAAGCTTCTAAGAATTAACGAGTTTCCGAAATACCAGCAAATATTTTTTCACCCAATCTTGATGATACTTGGTGGTAATGATCAGTACACAAATCCCACTTGGCTCACCAAATTTTGTTCTTCTAGGTTGAAGCGTTCGTCTACAGAAGCAGTTTTTATATGTAGGTTTCCCTCTGATCTCTCCTATATAGATAGATGAATTTGGAACTCTAAATCCAACATGGTTAGTAGTAGCACTTTGAAACTTGACAAAATAAAGGAGTTCTCAGTTTTGTCTCTATGGGTTGTTTCCTCTTCAAGTAGCCCTAAGCACAGACTGTGAAAAAGCACTTTCATTGAGAGGGGTTGTCAATCTTCTAAGAATTAACGCGTTTCCGAAATACCAGCAAATATTTTTTCACCCAATCTTGATGATACTTGGTGGTAATGATCAGTACACAAATCCCACTTGGCTCACCAAATATTGTTCTTCTAGGTTGAAGCGTTCGATTACAGTAGCAGTTTTTATATTTAGGTTTCCCTCTGCTCTCTCCTATATAGATACATGAATTTGGAACTTTAAATCCAACATGGTTTGTAGTAGCTCTTTGAAACTTGAAAAAATGAAGGAGTTCTCAGTTTTGTCTCTATGGTTTGTTTCCGCTTTAAGTAGCCCTAAGCACAGACTGTGTAAAAGCACTTTCATTGAGAGGGGTTGCCAAGCTTCTAATAATTAACGATTTTCCCAAATTCCAGCAAATATTTTTCACCCAATCTTGATGATACTTGGTGGTAATGATTAGTACACAAATCCCACTTGGCTCAGGAAATTTTGTTCTTCTAGGTTGAAGCGTTCGTGTACAGTAGCAGTTTTTAATTTAGGTTTCCTTCTGTTCTCTCCTATATAGATAGATGAATTTGGAAATCTAAATCCAACATGGTTTGTAGTAGCTCTTTGAAACTTGACAAAATAAAGGAGTTCTCAGTTTTGTCTCTATGGTTTGTTTCCTCTTCAAGTAGCCCTAGGCACAGACTGTGTAAAAGCACTTTCATTGATAGGGGTTGCCAACCTTCTAAGAATTAACGAGTTTCCGAAATACCAGCAAATATTTTTTCACCCGATCTTGATGATACTTGGTGGTAATGATTAGTACACAAATCCCACTTGGCTCAGGAAATTTTGTTCTTCTAGGTTGAAGCGTTCATATACAGTAGTAGTTTTTATATTTAGTTTTCCCTCTGTTCTCTCCTATATAGATAGATAAATGTGGAACTCTAAATCCAAAATGGTTTGTAGTAGCTCTTTGAAACTTTACAAAATAAAAAAGTTCTCATTTTTGACTCTATGGTTTGTTTCCTCTTCAAGTAGCCCTCAGCGCAGACTGTGGAAAAGCACTTTCATTGAGAGGGCTTGCCAAGCTTCTAAGAATTAACGAGTTTCCGAAGTACCAGCAAATATTTTTTCACCCGATCTTGATGATAGTTGGTGGTAATGATTAGTACACAAATCCCACTTGGCTCAGGAAATTTGTACTTCTCGGTTGAAGCGTTCGTGTACAGTAGCACTTTTTATTATTAGGTTTCCTTGTGTTCTCTCCTATATAGGTAGATGAATTTGGAACTCTAAATCCAACATGGTTTGTAGTAGCTCTTTGAAACTTGACAAAATAAAGGAGTTCTCAGTTTTGTCTCTATGGTTTGTTTAATCTTCAAGTAGCCCTAGGCACACTCTGTGGAAAAGCACTTTCATTGAGAGGGGTTGCCAACCTTCTAAGAATTAACGAGTTTCCGAAATAACTGCAAATATTTTTTCACCCAATCTTGATGATACTTGGTGGTAATAATCAGTACACAAATCCCACTTGGCTCACGAAATTTTGTTCCTGTAGGTTGAAGCGTTCGTCTACAGTAGCAGTTTTTATATTTAGATTTCCATCTGCTCAATCCTATATAGATAGATGAATTTGGAACTCTAAATCCAACATGGTTTGAAGTAGCTCTTTGAAACTTGACAAAATAAAGGAGTTCTCTGTTTTGTCTCTATGGTTTGTTTCCTCTTTAAGTAGCCCTAAGCACAGACTGTGTAAAAGCACTTTCATTGAGAGGGGTTGCCAATCTTCTAAGAATTAACGAGTTTCCGAAATACCAGCAAATATTTTTTCACCCAATCTTGATGATACTTGGTGGTAATGATAAGTACACAAATCCCACTTGGCTCACCAAATTTTGTTCTTCTAGGTTGAAGCGTTCGTCTACAGTAGCAGTTTTTCTATTTAGATTTCCATCTGCTCAATCCTATATAGATAGATGAATGTGGAACTCTAAATCCAACATGATTTGTAGTAGCTCTTTGAAACTTGACAAAATAAAGGAGTTCTCAGTTTTGTCTCTATGGTTTGTTTCCTCTTCAAGTAGCCCTAAGCACAGACTGTGAAAAAGCACTTTCATTGAGAGGGGTTGTCAATCTTCTAAGAATTAACGCGTTTCCGAAATACCAGCAAATATTTTTTCACCCAATCTTGATGATACTAGGTGGTAATGATCAGTACACAAATCCCACTTGGCTCACCAAATTTTGTTCTTCTAGGTTGAAGCGTTCGTCTACAGTAGCAGTTTTTATATTTAGGTTTCCCTCTGCTCTCTCCTATATAGATACATGAATTTGGAACTTAAAATCCAACATGGTTTGTAGTAGCTCTTTGAAACTTGACAAAATGAAGGAGTTCTCAGTTTTGTCTCTATGGTTTGTTTCTGCTTTAAGTAGCCCTAAGCACAGACTGTGTAAAAGCACTTTCATTGAGAGGGGTTGCCAAGCTTCTAATAATTAACGAGTTTCCCAAATACCAGCAAATATTTTTCACCCAATCTTGATGATACTTGGTGGTAATGATCAGTACACAAATCCCACTTGGCTCACCAAATTTTGTTCTTCTAGGTTGAAGCGTTCATCTACAGTAGTAGTTTTTATATTTAGTTTTCCCTTTGTTCTCTCCTATATAGATCGATGAATGTGGAACTCTAAATCCAACATGATTTGTAGTATCTCTTTGAATCTTGACAAAATAAAGGAGTTCTCAGTTTTGTCTCTATGCTTTGTTTCCTCTTCAATAGCCCTAGGCACAGACTGTGGAAAAGCACATTCATCGAGAGGGGTTGCCAAGCTTCTAAGAATTAACGAGTTTCCGAAATACAAGCAAATATTTTTTTACGCAATCTTGATGATACTTGGTGGTAATGATCAGTACACAAATCCCACTTGGCTCACCAAATTTTGTTCTTATAGGTTGAAGCGTTCGTGTACAGTAGCAGTTTTTATATTTAGGTTTCCTTCTGTTCTCTCCAATGTAGATAGATGAATTTGGAACTCTAAATCCAACATGGTTTGGAGTAGTCTTTGAAACTTGACAAAATAAAGGAGTTCTCAGTTTTGTCTCTATGGTTTGTTTCCTCTTCAAGTAGCCCTAAGCACAGACTGTGGAAAAGCACTTTCATTGAGAGGGGTTGCCAAACTTCTAAGAATTAAAGAGTTTCCGAAATACCTGCAAATATTTTTTCACCCAATATTGATGATACTTGGTGGTAATGATCAGTACACAAATCCCACGTGGCTCACCAAACTTTGTTCTTCTAGGTTGAAGCGTTCGTCTACAGAAGCAGTTTTTATATTTAAGATTCCCGCTGCTCTGTCCTATATAGATAGATGAATTTGCAACTCTAAATCCAACACGGTTCGTAGTAGCTCTTTGAAACTTCACAAAATAAAGGAGTTCTCAGTTTTGTCTCTATGGTTTGTTTCCGCTTTAAGTAGCCCTAAGCACAGACTGTGTAAAAGCACTTTCATTGAGAGGGGTTGCCAAGCTTCTAATAATTAACGATTTTCCCAAATTCCAGCAAATATTTTTCACCCAATCTTGATGATACTTGGTGGTAATGATTAGTACACAAATCCCACTTGGCTCAGGAAATTTTGTTCTTCTAGATTGAAGCGTTCGTGTACAGTAGCAGTTTTTTATTTAGGTTTCCTTCTGTTCTCTCCTATATAGATAGATGAATTTGGAACTCTAAATCCAACATGGTTTGTAGTAGCTCTTTGAAACGTGACAAAATAAAGGAGTTCTCAGTTTTGTCTCTATGGTTTGTTTCCTCTTCAAGTAGCCCTAGGCACAGACTGTGTAAAAGCACTTTCATTGATACGGGTTGCCAACCTTCTAAGAATTAACGAGTTTCCGAAATACCAGCAAATATTTTTTCACCCGATCTTGATGATACTTGGTGGTAATGATTAGTACAGAAATCGCACTTGGCTCACGAAATTTTGTTCTTCTAGGTTGAAGCGTTCATTTTCAGTAGTAGTTTTTATATTTAGTTTTCCCTCTGTTCTCTCCTATATAGATAGATGAATGTGGAACTCTAAATCCAACATGGTTTGTAGTAGCTCTTTGAAACTTTACAAAATAAAGGAGTTCTCATTTTTGACTCTATGGTTTGTTTCCTCTTCAATTAGCCCTCAGCACAGACTGTGGAAAAGCACTTTCATTGAGAGGGCTTGCCAAGCTTCTAAGAATTAACGAGTTTCCGAAATACCAGCAAATATTTTTTCACCCGATCTTGAAGATACTTGGTGGTAATGATTAGTACACAAATCCCACTTGGCTCACGAAATTTGTACTTCTCGGTTGAAGCGTTCGTGTACAGTAGCACTTTTTATTATTAGGTTTCCTTGTGTTCTCTTTTATATAGATAGATGAATTTGGAACTCTAAATCCAACATGGTTTGTAGTAGCTCTTTGAAACTTGACAAAATAAAGGAGTTCTCAGTTTTGTCTCTATGGTTTGTTTAATCTTCAAGTAGCCCTAGGCACACACTGTTGAAAAGCACTTTCATTGAGAGGGGTTGCCAACCTTCTAAGAATTAACGAGTTTCCGAAATACCTGCAAATATTTTTTCACCCAATCTTGATGATACTTGGTGGTAATGATCAGTACACAAATCCCACTTGGCTCACCAAATTTTGTTCTTCTAGGTTGAAGCGTTCGTCTACAGTAGCAGTTTTTATATTTAGATTTGCATCTGCTCAATCCTATATAGATAGATGAATTTGGAACTCTAAATCCAACATGGTTTGTAGTAGCTCTTTGAAACTTGACAAAATAAAGGAGTTCTCAGTTTTGTCTCTATGGTTTGTTTCCTCTTTAAGTAGCCCTAAGCACAGACTGTGTAAAAGCACTTTCATTGAGAGGGGTTGTCAAGCTTCTAAGAATTAACGCGTTTCCGAAATACCAGCAAATATTTTTTCATCCAATCTTGATGATACTTGGTGGTAATGATCAGAACACAAATCCCACTTGGCTCACCAAATTTTGTTCTTCTAGGTTGAAGCGTTCGTCTACAGAAGCAGTTTTTATATGTAGGATTCCCTCTGATATCTCCTATATAGATAGATGAATTTGGAACTCTAAATCCAACATGGTTAGTAGTAGCTCTTTGAAACTTGACAAAATAAAGGAGTTCTCTGTTTTGTCTCTATGGTTTGTTTCCTCTTCAAGTAGCCCTAAGCACAGACTGTGAAAAAGCACTTTCATTGAGAGGGGTTGTCAATCTTCTAAGAATTAACGCGTTTCCGAAATACCAGCAAATATTTTTTCACCCAATCTTGATGATACTTGGTGGTAATGATCAGTACAGAAATCCCACTTGGCTCACCAAATTTTGTTCTTCTAGGTTGAAACCTTCGTCTACAGAAGCAGTTTTTATATTTAGGTTTCCCTCTGCTCTCTCCTATATAGATACATGAATTTGGAACTTTAAATCCAACATGGTTTGTAGTAGCTCTTTGAAACTTGACAAAATGAAGGAGTTCTCAGTTTTGTCTCTATGGTTTGTTTCCGCTTTAAGTAGCCCTAAGCACAGACTGTGTAAAAGCACTTTCATTGAGAGGGGTTGCCAAGCTTCTAATAATTAACGAGTTCCCAAATACCAGCAAATATTTTTCACCCAATCTTGATGATACTTGGTGGTAATGATCAGTACACAAATCCCACTTGGCTCACCAAATTTTGTTCTTCTAGGTTGAAGCGTTCATCTACAGTAGTAGTTTTTATATTTAGTTTTCCCTCTGTTCTCTCCAATATAGACAGATGAATGTGGAACTCTAAATCCAACATGATTTGTAGTATCTATTTGAAACTTGACAAAATAAAGGAGTTCTCAGTTTTGTCTCTAATGTTTGATTCCTCTTCAAGTAGCCCTAAGCACAAACTGTGGAAAAGCACTTTCATTGAGAGAAGTTGCCAAGCTTCTAAGAATTAAGGAGTTTCCGAAATACCAGCAAATATTTTTTCACCCGATCTTGATGATACTTGGTGGTAATGATTTGTACACAAATCCCACTTGGCTCAGGAAATTTTCTTCTTCTAGGTTGAAGCGTTCGTGTACTGTAGCAGTTTTTATATTTACGTATCCTTCTGTTCTCTCTGATATAGATAGATGAATTTGGAACTTTAAATCCAACATGGTTTGTAGTAGCTCTTTGAAACTTGACAAAAAAAAGGAGTTATCAGTTTTCTCTCTATGGTTTGTTTCCTCTTCAAGTAGCCCAAAGCACAGACTGTGGAAAAGCACTTTCATTGAGAGGGGTTGTCAAGCTTCTAAGAATTAAAGAGTTTCCGAAATACCAGCAAATATTTTTTCACCCAATCTTGATGATACTTGGTGGTAATGATCAGTACACAAATCCCACTTGGCTGACCAAATTTTGTTTTTCTAGGTTGAACCGTTCGTCTACAGTAGCAGTTTTTATAATTAGATTTGCATCTGCTCAATCCTATATAGATAGATGAATTTGGATCTCTAAATCCAACATGGTTTGTAGTAGCTCTTTGAAACTTGACAAAATAAAGGAGTTCTCAGTTTTGTCTCTATGGTTTTTTTCCTCTTTATGTAGCCCTAAGCACAGACTGTGTAAAAGCACTTTCATTGAGAGGGGTTGTCAAGCTTCTAAGAATTAACGCGTTTCCGAAACACCAGCAAATATTTTTTCACCCAATCTTGATGATACTTGGTGGTAATGATCAGTACACAAATCCCACTTGGCTCACCAAATTTTGTTCTTCTAGGTTGAAGCGTTCGTCTACAGTAGCAGTTTTTATATTTATATTTCCATCTGCTCTCTCCTATATAGATAGATGAATTTGGAACTCTAAATCCAACATGGTTTGTAGTTGCTCCTTGAAACTTGACAAAATAAAGGAGTTCTCAGTTTTGTCTCTATGGTTTGTTTCCTCTTTAAGTAGCCCAAAGCACAGACTGTGGAAAAGCACTTTCATTGAGAGGGGTTGTCAAGCTTCTAAGAATTACCGAGTTTCCGAAATACCAGCAAATATTTTTTCACCCAATCTTGATGATACTTGGTGGTAATGATCAGTACACAAATCCCACTTGGCTCACCAAATTTTGTTCTTCTAGGTTGAAGCGTTCGTCTACAGAAGCAGTTTTTATATTTAGGATTCCCTCTGCTCTGTCCTAAATAGATAGATGAATTTGGAACTCTAAATCCAACAAGGTTCGTAGTAGCTCTTTGAAACTTCACAAAATAAAGGAGTTCTCAGTTTTGTCTCTATGGTTTGTTTCCTCTTCAAGTAGCCCTAAGCACAGACTGTGGAAAAGCACTTTCATTGAGAGGGGTTGTCAAGCTTCTAAGAATTAACGTATTTCCGAAATACCAGCAAATATTTTTCACCCAATCTTGATGAAACTTGGTGGTAATGATCCGTACACAAATCCCACTTGGCTCAACAAATTTTGTTCTTCTAGGTTGAAGCGTTCATCTACAGTAGTAGTTTGTATATTTAGTTTTCCCTCTGTTCTCTCCTATATAGATAGATGAATGTGGAACTCTAAATCCAACATGGTTTGTAGTACCTCTTTGAAACTTGACAAAATAAAGAAGTTCTCAGATCTGTCTCTAATGTTTGTTTCCTCTTCAAGTAGCCCTCAGTACAGACTGTGGAAAAGCACTTTCATTGAGAGAAGTTGCCAAGCTTCTAAGAATTAAGGAGTTTCCGAAATACCAGCAAATATTTTTTCACCCGATCTTGATGATACTTGGTGGTAATGATTTGTACACAAATCCCACTTGGCTCATGAAATTTTGTTCTTCTAGGTTGAAGCGTTCGTGTACTGTAGCAGTTTTTATATTTACGTATCCTTCTGTTCTCTCTGATATAGATAGATGAATTTGGAACTCTAAATCCAACATGGTTCGTAGTAGCACTTTGAAACTTGACAAAAAAAAGGAGTTATCAGTTTTGTCTCTATGGTTTGTTTCCTCTTCAAGTAGCCCTAGGCACAGACTGTGGAAAAGCACTTTCATTGATAGGGGTTTCCAACCTTCTAAGAATTAACGAGTTTCCGAAATACCAGCAAATATTTTTTCACCCAATCTTGATGATACTTGGTGGAAATGATCAGTACACAAATCCCACTTGGGTAACCAAATTTTGTTCTTCTAGGTTGAAGCGTTCGTCTACAGTAGCAGTTTTTATATTTAAGATTCCCTCTGCTCTCTCCTATATAGATAGATGAATTTGGAACTCTAAATATAACATGGTTCGTAGTAGTTCTTTGAAACTTGACAAAATAAAAGAGTTCTCAGTTTTGTCTCTATGGTTTGTTTCCTCTTTAAGTAGCGCTAAGCACAGACTGTGGAAAAGCACTTTCATTGAGAGGGGTTGTCAAGCTTCTAAGAATTAACGAGTTTCCGAAATACCAGCATATATTTTTTCACCCAATCTTGATGATACTTGGTGGTAATGATCAGTACCCAAATCCCACTTGGCTCACCAAATTTTGTTCTTCTAGGTTGAAGCGTTCGTCTACAGTAGCAGTTTTTATATTTAGGTTTCACTCTGCTCTCTCCTATATAGATACATGAATTTGGAACTTTAAATCCAACATGGTTTGTAGTAGCTCTTTGAAACTTGACAAAATAAACGAGTTCTCAGTTTTGTCTCTATGGTTTGTTTCCGCTTTAAGTAGCCTTAAGCACAGACTGTGTAAAAGCACTTTCATTGAGAGGGGTTGCCAAGCTTCTAATAATTAACGAGTTTCCCAAATACCAGCAAATATTTTTCACCCAATCTTGATGATACTTGGTGGTAATGATCAGTACACAAAGACCACTTGGCTCACCAAATTTTGTTCTTCTAGGTTTAAGCGTTCATCTACAGTAGTAGTTTTTATATTTAGTTTTCCCTCTGTTCTCTCCTATATAGATAGATGAATGTGGAACTCTAAATCCAAAATGATTTGTAGTAGCTCTTTGAAACTTGACAAAATAAAGGAGGTCTCAGTTTTGTCTCTATGGTTTTTTCCTCTTCAAGTAGCCCTCAGCACAGACTGTGGAAAAGCACTTTCATTGAGAGGGGTTGCCAAGCTTCTAAGAATTAACGACTTCCCGAAATACCAGCAAATATTTTTTCACCCGATCTTGATGATACTTGGTGGTAATGATTAGTACAGAAATCCCACTTGGCTCACCAAATTTTGTTCTTCTAGGTTGAAGCGTTCGTCTACAGTAGCAGTTTTTATATTTAGGTTTCCTTGTGTTCTCTCCTATATAGATAGATGAATTTGGAAATCTAAATCCCACGTGGTTCGTAGTAGCTCTTTGAACCTTGACAAAATAAAGGAGTTCTCAGTTTTGTCTCTATGGTTTGTTTCCTCTTCAAGTAGCCCTAGGCAGCGACTGTGGAAAACCACTTTCATTGAGAGGGGTTGCCAAGCTTCTAAGAATTAACGAGTTTCCGAAATACCAGCAAATATTTTTTCACCCAATTTTGATGATACTTGGTGGTAATGATCAGTACACAAATTGCACTTGAATCACCAAATTTTGTTCTTCTAGGTTGAAGCGTTCGTCTACAGTAGCAGTTTTTATATTTAGGTTTCCCTCTGTTCTCTCCTATATAAATAAATGAAGTTGGAACTCTAAATCCAACATGGTTTGTAGTATCTCTTTGAAACTTGACAAAATAAAGGAGTTCTCAGTTTTGTCTCTATGGTTTGTTTCCTCTTCAAGTAGCCCTAGGCACAGACTGTGGAAAAGCACTTTCATCGAGAGGGGTTGCCAAGCTTCTAAGAATTAACAAGTTTCCGAAATACCAGCAAATATTTCTTTTACCCAATCTTGATGATACTTGGTGGTAATGATCAGTACACAAATCCCTCTTGGATCACCAAATTTTGTTCTTCCAGGTTGAAGCGTTCGTGTACAGAAGCAGTTTTTATATTTAGGTTTCCTTCTGTTCTCTCCTATATAGATAGATGAATTTGGAACTCTAAATCCAACATGGTTTGGAGTAGCTCTTTGAAACTTGACAAAATAAAGGAGTTCTCAGTTTTGTATCTATGGTTTGTTTCCTCTTCAAGTAGCCCTAGGCACAGACTGTGGAAAAGCACTTTCATTGAGAGGGGTTGCCAAGCTTCTAAGAATTAACGAGTTTCCGAAATACCTGCAAATATTTTTTCACCCAATATTGATGATACTTGGTGGTAATGATCAGTACACAAATCCCACTTGGCTCAAAATTTTGTTCTTCTAGGTTGAAGCGTTCGTCTACAGAAGCAGTTTTTATATTTAAGATTCCCTCTGCTCTGTCCTATATAGATAGAGAAATTTGGAACTCTAAATCCAACACGGTTCATAGTAGCTCTTTGAACCTTCACAAAATAAAGGAGTTCTCAGTTTTGTCTCTATGGTTTGTTTCCTCTTCAAGTAGCACAAAGCACAGACTGTGGAAAAGCACTTTCATTGAGAGAGGTTGTCAAGCTTCTAAGAATTAACGCGTTTCCGAAATACCAGCATATATTTTTTCAGCCAATCTTGATGATACTTGGTGGAAATGATCAGTACACAAATCCCACTTGGCTCACCCAATTTTGTTCTTCTATGTTGAAGCGTTCATCTACAGTAGTAGTTTTTATATTTAGTTTTCCCTCTCTTCTCTCCTATATAGATAGAAGAATGTGGAACTATAAATCCAACATGGTTTGTAGTAGCTCTTTGAAACTTGACAAAATAAAGGAGTTCTCAGTTTTGTCTCTATGGTTTGTTTCCTCTTCAAGTTACCCTAGGCACAGACTGTGGAAAAGCACTTTCATTGAGAGGGATTGCCAACCTTCTAAGAATTAACGAGTTTTTGAAATACCTGCAAATATTTTTTCACCCAATCTTGATGATACTTGGTGGTAATGATCAGTACACAAATCCCACTTGGCTCACCAAATTTTGTTCTTCTAGGTTGAACCGTTCGTCTACAGTAGCAGTTTTTATATTTAGATTTCCATCTGCTCAATCCTATATAGATAGATGAATTTGGAACTCAAAATCCAACATGGTTTGTAGTAGCTCTTTGAAACTTGACAAAATAAAGGAGTTCTCAGTTTTGTCTCTATGGTTTGTTTCCTCTTTATGTAGCCCTAAGCACAGACTGTGTAATAGCACTTTCATTGAGAGGGGTTGTCAAGCTTCTAAGAATTAACGCGTTTCCGAAATACCAGCAAATATTTTTTCACCCAATCTTGATGATACTTGGTGGTAATGATCAGTACACAAATCCCACTTGGCTCACCAAATTTTGTTCTTCTAGGTTGAAGCGTTCGTCTACAGAAGCAGATTTTATATTTAGGATTTCCTCTGCTCTCTCCTATATAGATAGATGAATTTGGAACTCTAAATCCAACATGGTTTGTAGTAGCTCTTGGAAACTTGACAAAATAAAGGAGTTCTCAGTTTTTTCTCAATGGTTTGTTTCCGCTTTAAGTAGCTCTAAGCACAGACTGTGTAAAAGCACTTTAATTGAGAGGTGTTGCCAAGCTTCTAATAATTAACGATTTTCCCAAATTCCAGCAAATATTTTTCACCCAATCTTGATGATACTTGGTGGTAATGATCAGTACACAAATCCCACTTGGCTCACCAAATTTTGTTCTTCTAGGTTGAAGCGTTCGTCTACAGTATTAGTTTTTATATTTAGTTTTCCCTCTGTTTTCTCCTATATAGATAGATGAATGTGGAACTCTAAATCCAACATGGTTTGTAGTAGCTCTTTGAAACTTTACAAAATAAAGGAGTTCTCATTTTTGTCTCTATTGTTTGTTTCCTCTTCAAGTAGCCCTCAGCACAGACTGTGGAAAAGCACTTTCATTGAGAGGGTTGCAAAGCTTCTAAGAATTAACAACTTCCCAAAATACCAGCAAATATTTTTCACCCGATCTTGATGATATTTGGTGGTAATGATTAGTACACAAATCCTACTTGGCTCAGGAAATTTTGTTCTTCTTGGTTGAAGCGTTCGTGTACAGTAGCAGTTTTTTATTTAGGTTTCCTTCTGTTCTCTCCTATATAGATAGATGAATTTGGAATCTAAATTCAACATGGTTTGTAGTAGCTCTTTGAAACTTGACAAAATAAAGGAGTTCTCAGTTTTGTCTCTATGGTTTGTTTAATCTTCAAGTAGCCCTAGGCACAGACTGTGTAAAAGCACTTCCATTGATAGGGGTTGCCAACCTTCTAAGAAATAACGAGTTTTAAAAATACCAGCAAATATTTTTCACCCAATCTTGATGATACTTGGTGGTAATGATTAGTACACAAATCCCACTTGGCTAACCAAATTTTGTTTCTCTAGGTTGAAGCGTTCGTCTACAGTAGCAGTTTTTATATTTAGGATTACCTCTGCTCTCTCCTATATAGATAGATGAATTTGGAACTCTAAATCCAACATGGTTCGTAGTAGCTCTTTGAAACATGACAAAATAAAGGAGTTCTCTGTTTTGTCTCTATGGTTTGTTTCCTCTTTAAGTAGCCCTAAGCACAGACTTTGGAAAAGCACTTTCATTGAGAGGGGTTGTCAAGCTTCTAAGAATTAACGAGTTTCCGAAATACCTGCAAATATTTTTTCACCCAATCTTGATGATATTGGTTTTAATGATCAGTACACAAATCCCACTTGGCTCACCAAATGTTGTTCTTCTAGGTTGAAGCGTTCGTCTACAGTAGCAGTTTTCATATTTAGGTTTCCCTCTGTTCTCTCCTATAAAGATAGATGAATTTGGAACTCTAAATCCAACATGGTTCGTAGTAGCTCTTTAAAACTTCACAAAATAAAGGAGTTCTCAGTTTTGTCTCTATGGTTTGTTTCCTCTTCAAGTAGCCCTAAGCACAGACTGTGGAAAAGCACTTTCATTGAGAGGGGTTGTCAAGCTTCTAAGAATTAACGCGTTTCCGAAATATCAGCAAATATTTTTTCACCCAATCTTGATGATACTTGGTGGTAATGATCAGAACACAAATCCCACTTGGCTCACCCAATTTTGTTCTTCTAGGTTGAAGCGTTCATCTACAGTAGTAGTTTTTATATTTAGTTTTCCCTCTGTTCTCTCCTATATAGATAGATGAATTTGGAACTGTAAATCCAACATGATTTGTAGTAGCTCTTTGAAACTTTACAAAATAAAGGAGTTCTCAGTTTTGTCTCTTTGGTTTCTTTCCTCTTCAAGTAGCCCTCAGCACAGACTGTGGAAAAGCACTTTCTTGAGAGGGGTTGTAAAGATTCTAAGAATTAACGCGTTTCCGAAATACCAGCAAATATTTTTTCACCCAATCTTTATGATACTTGGTGGTAATGATCAGTACACAAATCCCACTTGGCTCACCAAATTTTGTTCTTCTAGGTTGAAGTGTTCGTCTACAATAGCAGTTTTTATATTTGGGTTTCCCTCTGCTCTTTCCTATATAGATAGATGAATTAGGAACTCTAAATCCAACATGGTTTGTAGTAGCTCTTTGAAACTTGACAAAATAAAGGAGTTCTCAGTTTTGTCTCAATGGTTTCTTTCCGCTTTAAGTAGCCCTAAGCACAGACTGTGTAAAAGCACTTTCATTGAGAGGGCTTGCCAAGCTTCTAATAATTAACGATTTTCAAAATTCCAGCAAATATTTTTCACCCAATCTTGATGATACTTGGTGGTAATGATCAGTACACAAATCCCACTTGGCTCAGGAAATTTTGTTCTTCTAGGTTGAAGCGTTCGTGTACAGTAGCAGTTTTTTATTTAGGTTTCCTTCTGTTCTCTCCTATATAGATAGATGAATTTGGAACTCTAAATCGAACATGGTTTGTAGTAGCTCTTTGAAACTTGACAAAATAAAGGAGTGCTCACTTTTGTCTCTATGCTTTGTTTCCTCTTTAAGTAGTCCTATGCACAGACTGTGGAAAAGCACTTTCATTGAGAGGGGTTGCCAAGCTTCTAAGAATTAACGAGTTTCCGAAATACCAGCAAATATTTTTTCACCCAATCTTGAGGATACTTGGTGGTAATGAACAGTACACAAATCCCACTTGGCTCACCAAATTTTGTTCTTCTAGGTTGAAGTGTTCATCTACAGAAGCAGTTTTTATATTTAGGATTCCCTCTGCTCTGTCCTATATAGATAGATGAATTTGGATCTCTAAATCCAACATGGTTCGTATTAGCTCTTTGAATCATCACAAAATAAAGGAGTTCTCAGTTTTGTCTCTATGTTTTGTTTCCTCTTCAAGTAGCCCTAAGCACAGACTGTGGAAAAGCACTTTCATTGAGAGGGGTTGTCAAGAATCTAAGAATTAACGCATTTCCGAAATACCAGCAAATATTTTTTCACCCAATCTTGATGAAACTTGGTGGTAATGATCAGTACACAAATCCCACTTGGCTCACCAAATTTTGTTCTTCTAGGTTGAAGCGTTCGTCTACAGTAGCAGTATTTATATTTAGGTTTCCCTCTGCTCTCTCCTATATAGATACATGAATTTGGAACTTTAAATCCAACGTGGTTTGTAGTAGCTCTTTGAAACTTGACAAAATAAAGGAGTTCTCAGTTTTGTCTCTATGGTTTGTTTCCGCTTTAAGTAGCCCTAAGCACAGACTGTGTAAAAGCACATTCATTGAGAGGGGTTGCCAAGCTTCTAATAATTAACGAGTTTCCCAAATACCAGCAAATATTTTTCACCCAATCTTGATGATACTTGGTGGTAATGATCAGTACACAAATCCCACTTGGCTCACCAAATTTTGTTCTTCTAGGTTGAAGCGTTCATCTACACTAGTAGTTTTTATATTTAGTTTTCCCTCTGTTCTCTCCTATATAGATAGATGAATGTGGAACTCTAAATCTAACATGATTTGTAGTAGCTCTTTGAAACTTGACAAAATAAAGGAAGTCTCAGTTTTGTCTCTATGTTTTTTTCCTCTTCAAGTAGCCCTCAGCACAGACTGTGGAAAAGCACTTTCATTGAGAGGGGTTGCCAAGCTTCTAAGAATTAACGACTTCCCGAAATACCAGCAAATATTTTTTCACCCGATCTTGATGATACTTGATGGTAATGATCAGTACACAAATTCCACTTGGCTCACCAAATTTTGTTCTTCTAGGTTGAAGCGTTCATCTACAGTAGTAGTTTTTATATTTAGTTTTCCCACTGTTCTCTTTTATATATATAGATGAATTTGGAACTCAAAATTCAACATGGTTAGTAGAAGCTCTTTGAAACTTGACAAAATAAAGGAGTTCTCAGTTTTGTCTCTATGGTTTGTTTTCTCTTTAAGTAGACCTATGCACAGACTGTGGAAAAGCACTTTCAATGAGAGGGGTTGCCAACCTTCTAAGAATTAACGAGTTTCCGAAATACCTGCAAATATTTTTTCATCCAATCTTGATGATACTTGGTGGTAATGATCAGTACAAAAATCCCACTTGGCTCACCAAATTTTCTTCTTCTAGGTTGAAGCATTCGTCTACAGTAGCAGTTTTTATATTTAGGTTTCCCTCTGTTCTCTCCAATACAGATAGATGAATTTGGAAATCTAAATCCAACATGGTTCGTAGAAGCTCTTTGAAACTTGACAAAATAAAGGAGTTCTCAGTTTTGTGTCTATGGTTTGTTTCCTCTTCCTAGCCCTAGGCACAGACTGTGGAAAAGCACTTTCATTGAGAGGGGTTGCCAAGCTTCTAAGAATTAACGAGTTTCCCAAATACCAGCAAATATTTTTTTCACCCAATCTTGATGATACTTGGTGGTAATGATCAGTACACACATTTCACTTGGCTCACCAAATTTTGTTCTTCCAGGTTGAAGCGTTCATCTACAGTAGTAGTATTTATATTTAGTTTTCCCTCTGTTCTCTCCTATATAGATAGATGAATTTGGAACTCTAAATCCAACATGGTTTGTAGTAGCTCTTTGAAACTTTACAAAATAAAGGAGGTCTTAGTTTTGTCTCCATGGTTTGTTTCCGCTTCAAGTAGCCCTCAGCACAGACTGTGGAAAAGCACTTTCATCGAGAGGGGTTGCCAAGCTTCTAAGAATTAACGATTTTCCGAAATACAAGGAAATATTTTTTCACCCGATCTTGATAATACTTGGTGGTAATGATTAGTACACAAATCCGACTTGGCTCACCAAATTTTGTTCTTCTAGGTTGAAGCGTTCGTGTACAGTAGCAGTTTTTATATTTAGGTTTCCTTCTGTTCTCTCCTATATAAATAGATGAATTTGGAACTCTAAATCCAACATGGTTTGTTGTAGCTCTTTGAATCTTGACAAATAAAGGAGTTCTCAGTTATGTCTCTATGGTTTGTTTCCTCTTCAAGTAGTCCTAGGCACAGACTGTGGAACAGCACTCTCATCGAGAGGGGTTGCCAACCTTCTAAGAATTAACGAGTTTCATAAATACCTGCAAATATTTTTTCACCCAATCTTGATGATACATTGTGGTAATGATCAGTACACAAATCCCACTTGGCTCACCAAATTTTGTTCTTCTAGGTTGAAGCGTTCGTCTACAGTAGTAGTTTTTATATTTAGGTTTCCATCTGCTCTCACCTATATTGATAGATGAATTTGGAACCCTAAATCCAACATGGTTTGTAGTAGCTCTTTGAAACTTGACAAAATAAAAGAGTTCTCAGTTTTGTCTCTATGGATTGTTTCCTCTTTAAGTAGCCCTAAGCACAGACTGAGTAAAGCACTTTCATTGAGAGGGGTTGCATACCTTCTAAGAATTAACAAGTTTCCGAAATACGAGCGAACACTTTTTCACCCAATCTTGATGATACTTGGTGGTAATGATCAGTACATAAATCCCACTTGGCTCACCCAATTTTGTTCTTCTAGGTTGAAGCGTTCGTCTACAGTAGTAGTTTTTATATTTAGGTTTCCATCTGCTCTCTCCTATATAGATAGATGAATTTGGAACTCTAAATCAAACATGGTTCGTAGTAGCTCTTTGAAACTTCACAAAATAAAGGAGTTCTCAGTTTTGTCTCTATGGTTTGTTTCCTCTTCAAGTAGCCCTAAGCACAGACTGTGGAAAAGCACTTTCATTGAGAGGGGTTGTCAAGCTTCTAAGAATTAACGCATTTCCGAAATACCAGCAAATATTTTTTCACCCAATCTTGATGAAACTTGGTGGTAATGATTACTACACAAATCCCACTTGGCTCACGAAATTTTGTTCTTTTCGGTTGAAGCGTTCGTGTACAGTAGCACTTTTTATTATTAGGTTTCCTTATGTTCTCTCCTATATAGATAGATGAATTTCGAACTCTAAATCCAACATGGTTTGTAGTAGCTCTTTGAAACTTGACAAAATAAAGGAGTTCTCAGTTTTGTCTCTATGGTTTGTTTCCTCTTCAAGTAGCCCTAGGCACAGACTGTGGAAAAGCACTTTCATTGAGAGGGGTTGCCAACCTTCTAAGAATTAACGAGTTTCCGAAATACCTGCAAATATTTTTTCACCCAATCTTGATGATACTTGGTGGTAATGATCAGTACACAAATCCCACTTGGCTCACCAAATTTTGTTCTTCTAGGTTGAACCGATCGTCTACAGTAGCAGTTTTTATATTTAGATTTCCATCTGCTCAATCCTATATAGATAGATGAATTTGGAACTCTAAATCCAACATGGTTTGTAGTAGCTCTATGAAACTTGACAAAATAAAGGAGTTCTCAGTTTTGTCTCTATGGTTTGTTTCCTCTTTATTGTAGCCCTAAGCACAGACTGTGTAAAAGCACTTTCATTGAGAGGGGTTGTCAAGCTTCTAAGAATTAACGCGTTTCCGAAGTATCAGCAAATATTTTTTCACCCAATCTTGATGATACTTGGTGGTAATGTTCAGTACACAAATCCCACTTATCTCACCAAATTTTGTTCTTCTAGGTTGAAGCGTTCGTCTACAGAAGCAGTTTTTATATTGAGGATTCCCTCTGATCTCTCCAATATAGATAGATGAATTTGGAACTCTAAATCCAACATGGTCGTAGTAGCTCTTTGAAACTTGACAAAATAAAGGAGTTCTCAGTTTTGTCTCTATGGTTTGTTTCCTCTTCAAGTAGCCCTAAGCACAGACTGTGGAAAAGCACTTTCATTGAAAGGGGTTGTAAAGATTCTAAGAATTAACGCGTTTCCGAAATACCAGCAAATATTTTTTCACCCAATCTTTATGATACTTGGTGGTAATGATCAGTACACAAATCCCACTTGGCTCACCAAATTTTGTTCTTCTAGGTTGAAGTGTTCGTCTACAATAGCAGTTTTTATATTTGGGTTTCCCTCTGCTCTTTCCTATATAGATAGATGAATTAGGAACTCTAAATCCAACATGGTTTGTAGTAGCTCTTTGAAACTTGACAAAATAAAGGAGTTCTCAGTTTTGTCTCAATGGTTTGTTTCCGCTTTAAAGTAGCCCTAAGCACAGACTGTGTAAAAGCACTTTCATTGAGAGGGGTTGCCAAGCTTCTAATAATTAAAGATTTTCAAAATTCCAGCAAACATTTTTCACCCAATCTTGATGATACTTGGTGGTAATGATCAGTACACAAATCCCACTTGGCTCACCAAATTTTGTTCTTCTAGGTTGAAGCGTTCGTCTACAGTAGTAGTTTTTATATTTACTTTTCCCTCTCTTCTCTCCTATATAGATAGATGAATGTGGAACTCTAAATCCAACATGGTTTGTAGTAGCTCTTTGAAACTTTACAAAATAAAGGAGTTCTCATTTTGTCTCTATGGTTTGTTTCCTCTTCAAGTAGCCCTCAGCACAGACTGTGGAAAAGCACTTTCATTGAGAGGGGTTGCCAAAGCTTCTAAGAATTAACGACTTCCCGAAATACCAGCAAATATTTTTTCACCCGATCTTGATGATACTTGGTGGTAATGATTAGTACACAAATCCCACTTGGCTCAGGAAATTTTGTTCTTCTAGGTTGAAGCGTTCGTGTACAGTAGCAGTTTTTTTTAGGTTTCCTTCTGTTCTCTCCTATATAGATAGATGAATTTGGAACTCTAAATCCAACATGGTTTGTAGTAGCTCTTTGAAACTTGACAAAATAAAGGAGTTCTCCGTTTTGTCTCTATGGTTTGTTTCCTCTTCAAGTAGCCCTCAGCACAGACTGTGGAAAAGCACTTTCATTGAGAGGGGTTGCCAAGCTTCTAAGAATTAACGACTTCCCGAAATACCAGCAAATATTTTTTCACCCGATCTTGATGATACTTGGTGGTAATGATTAGTACACAAATCCCACTTGGCTCACGAAATTTTGTTCTTCTAGGTTGAAGCGTTCGTGTACAGTAGCAGTTTTTATATTTAGGTTTCTTTCTGTTCTCTCCTATATAGATAGATAAATTTGGAACTCTAAATCCCACATGGTTCGTAGTAACTCTTTGAAACTTGACAAAATAAAGGAGTTCTCAGATTTGTCTCTATGGTTTGTTTCCTCTTCAAGTAGCCCTAGGCACAGACTGTGGAAAACCACTTTCATTGAGAGGGGTTGCCAAGCTTCTAAGAATTAACGAGTTTCCGAAATACCAGCAAATACTTTTTCAACCAATCTTGATGATACTTGGTGGTAATGATTTGTACACAAATCCCACTTGGCTCAGCAAATTTTGTTCTTCTAGGTTGAAGCGTTCGTCTACAGTATCGGTTTTTATATTTAGTTTTCGCTCTGTTCTCTCTTATATACATAGATGAATTTGGAACTCTAAATCCAACAGGGTTTGTAGTATCTCTTTGAAACTTGACAAAATAAAGGAGTTCTCAGTTTTGTCTCTATGGTTTGTTTCCTCTTCAATAGCCCTAGGCACAGACTGTGGAAAAGCACTTTCATCGAGAGGGTTGCCAAGCTTCTAAGAATTAACGATTTTCCGAAATACCAGCAAATATTTTTTTACGCAATCTTGATGATACTTGGTGGTAATGATCAGTACACAAATCCCACTTGGCTCACCAAACTTTGTTCATCTAGGTTGAAGCGTTCGTCTACAGAAGCAGTTTTTATATTTAAGATTCCTCTGCTCTGTTCTATATAGATAGATGAATTTGCAACTCTAAATCCAACATGGTTAGTAGTAGCTCTTTGAAACTTGACAAAATAAAGGAGTTCTCAGTTTTGTCTCTATGGTTTGTTTCCTCTTTAAGTAGCCCTAAGCACAGACTGTTGAAAAGCACTTTCATTGAGAGGGGTTGTCAAGCTTCTAAGAATTAACGAGTTTCCGAAATACCAGCAAATATTTTTTCACCCAATCTTGATGATACTTGGTGGTAATGATAAGTACACAAATCCCACTTGGCTCACCAAATTTTGTTCTTCTAGGTTGAAGCGTTCGTCTACAGAAGCAGTTTTTATATTTAGGATTCCCTCTGCTCTGTCCTAAATAGATAGATGAATTTGGAACTCTAAATCCAACATGGTTCGTAGTAGCTCTTTGAAACTTTACAAAATAAAGGAGTTCTCAGTTCTGTCTCTAAGGTTTGTTTCCTCTTCAAGTAGCTCTCAGCACAGACTGTGGAAAAGCAATTTCATTGAGAGAAGTTGCCAAGCTTCTAAGAATTAAGGAGTTTCTGAAATACCAGCAAATATTTTTTCACCCGATCTTGATGATACTTGGTGGTAATGATCAGTACACAAATCCCACTTGGCTCACGAAATTTTGTTCTTCTAGGTTGAAGTGTTCGTCTACAGTAGCAGTTTTTATATTTAGATTTCCATCTGCTCAATCCTATATAGATAGATGAATTTTGAACTCTAAATCCAACATGGTTTGTAGTAGCTCTTTGAAACTTGACAAAATAAAGGAGTTCTCAGTTTTGTCTCCATGGGTTGTTTCCTCTTTAAGTATTCCTAAGCACAGACTGTGTAAGCACTTTCATTGAGAGGGGTTGTCAAGCTTCTAAGAATTAACGAGTTTCCGAAATACCAGCAAATATTTTTTCACCCAATCTTGATGATACTTGGTGGTAATGATCAGTACACAAATCCCACTTGGCTCACCAAATTTTGTTCTTCTAGGTTGAAGCGTTCGTCTACAGAAGCAGTTTTTATATGTAGGTGTCCCTCTGATCTCTCCTATATAGATAGATGAATTTGGAACTCTAAATCCAACATGGTTAGTAGTAGCACTTTGAAACTTGACAAAATAAAGGAGTTCTCAGTTTTGTCTCTATGGGTTGTTTCCTCTTCAAGTAGCCCTAAGCACAGACTGTGAAAAAGCACTTTCATTGAGAGGGGTTGTCAATCTTCTAAGAATTAACGCGTTTCCGAAATACCAGCAAATATTTTTTCACCCAATCTTGATGATACTTGGTGGTAATGATCAGTACACAAATCCCACTTGGCTCACCAAATATTGTTCTTCTAGGTTGAAGCGTTCGATTACAGTAGCAGTTTTTATATTTAGGTTTCCCTCTGCTCTCTCCTATATAGATACATGAATTTGGAACTTTAAATCCAACATGGTTTGTAGTAGCTCTTTGAAACTTTACAAAATAAAGGAGTTCTCAGTTTTGTCTCTATGGTTTGTTTCCGCTTTAAGTAGCCCTAAGCACAGACTGTGTAAAAGCACTTTCATTGAGAGGGGTTGCCAAGCTTCTAATAATTAAAGATTTTCCCAAATTCCAGCAAATATTTTTCACCCAATCTTGATGATACTTGGTGGTAATGATTAGTACACAAATCCCACTTGGCTCAGGAAATTTTGTTCTTCTAGGTTGAAGCGTTCGTGTACAGTAGCAGTTTTTAATTTAGGTTTCCTTCTGTTATATAGATAGATGAATTTGGAAATCTAAATCCAACATGGTTTGTAGTAGCTCTTTGAAACTTGACAAAATAAAGGAGTTCTCAGTTTTGTCTCTATGGTTTGTTTCCTCTTCAAGTAGCCCTAGGCACAGACTGTGTAAAAGCACTTTCATTGATAGGGGTTGCCAACCTTCTAAGAATTAACGAGTTTCCGAAATACCAGCAAATATTTTTTCACCCGATCTTGATGATACTTGGTGGTAATGATTAGTACACAAATCCCACTTGGCTCAGGAAATTTTGTTCTTCTAGGTTGAAGCGTTCATATACAGTAGTAGTTTTTATATTTAGTTTTCCCTCTGTTCTCTCCTATATAGATAGATAAATGTGGAACTCTAAATCCAACATGGTTTGTAGTAGCTCTTTGAAACTTTACAAAATAAAAAAGTTCTCATTTTTGACTCTATGGTTTGTTTCCTCTTCAAGTAGCCCTCAGCGCAGACTGTGGAAAAGCACTTTCATTGAGAGGGCTTGCCAAGCTTCTAAGAATTAACGAGTTTCCGAAGTACCAGCAAATATTTTTTCACCCGATCTTGATGATACTTGGTGGTAATGATTAGTACACAAATCCCACTTGGCTCAGGATATTTGTACTTCTCGGTTGAAGCGTTCGTGTACAGTAGCACTTTTTATTATTAGGTTTCCTTGTGTTCTCTCCTATATAGGTAGATGAATTTGGAACTCTAAATCCAACATGGTTTGTAGTAGCTCTTTGAAACTTGACAAAATAAAGGAGTTCTCAGTTTTGTCTCTATGGTTTGTTTAATCTTCAAGTAGCCCTAGGCACACACTGTGGAAAAGCACTTTCATTGAGAGGGGTTGCCAACCTTCTAAGAATTAACGAGTTTCCGAAATAACTGCAAATATTTTTTCACCCAATCTTGATGATACTTGGTGGTAATGATCAGTACACAAATCCCACTTGGCTCACGAAATTTTGTTCCTGTAGGTTGAAGCGTTCGTCTACAGTAGCAGTTTTTATATTTAGATTTCCATCTGCTCAATCCTATATAGATAGATGAATTTGGAACTCTAAATCCAACATGGTTTGAAGTAGCTCTTTGAAACTTGACAAAATAAAGGAGTTCTCTGTTTTGTCTCTATGGTTTGTTTCCTCTTTAAGTAGCCCTAAGCACAGACTGTGTAAAAGCACTTTCATTGAGAGGGGTTGCCAAGCTTCTAAGAATTAACGAGTTTCCGAAATACCAGCAAATATTTTTTCACCCAATCTTGATGATACTTGGTGGTAATGATCAGTACACAAATCCCACTTGGCTCACCAAATTTTGTTCTTCTAGGTTGAAGCGTTCGTCTACAGTAGCAGTTTTTCTATTTAGATTTCCATCTGCTCAATCCTATATAGATAGATGAATGTGGAACTCTAAATCCAACATGATTTGTAGTAGCTCTTTGAAACTTGACAAAATAAAGGAGTTCTCAGTTTTGTCTCTATGGTTTGTTTCCTCTTCAAGTAGCCCTAAGCACAGACTGTGAAAAAGCACTTTCATTGAGAGGGGTTGTCAATCTTCTAAGAATTAACGCGTTTCCGAAATACCAGCAAATATTTTTTCACCCAATCTTGATGATACTAGGTGGTAATGATCAGTACACAAATCCCACTTGGCTCACCAAATTTTGTTCTTCTAGGTTGAAGCGTTCGTCTACAGTAGCAGTTTTTATATTTAGGTTTCCCTCTGCTCTCTCCTATATAGATACATGAATTTGGAACTTAAAATCCAACATGGTTTGTAGTAGCTCTTTGAAACTTGACAAAATGAAGGAGTTCTCAGTTTTGTCTCTATGGTTTGTTTCTGCTTTAAATAGCCCTAAGCACAGACTGTGTAAAAGCACTTTCATTGAGAGGGGTTGCCAAGCTTCTAATAATTAACGAGTTTCCCAAATACCAGCAAATATTTTTCACCCAATCTTGATGATACTTGGTGGTAATGATCAGTACACAAATCCCACTTGGCTCACCAAATTTTGTTCTTCTAGGTTGAAGCGTTCATCTACAGTAGTAGTTTTTATATTTAGTTTTCCCTTTGTTCTCTCCTATATAGATCGATGAATGTGGAACTCTAAATCCAACATGATTTGTAGTATCTCTTTGAATCTTGACAAAATAAAGGAGTTCTCAGTTTTGTCTCTATGCTTTGTTTCCTCTTCAATAGCCCTAGGCACAGACTGTGGAAAAGCAATTTCATCGAGAGGGGTTGCCAAGCTTCTAAGAATTAACGAGTTTCCGAAATACAAGCAAATATATTTTTACGCAATCTTGATGATACTTGGTGGTAATGATCAGTACACAAATCCCACTTGGCTCACCAAATTTTGTTCTTATAGGTTGAAGCGTTCGTGTACAGTAGCAGTTTTTATATTTAGGTTTCCTTCTGTTCTCTCCAATGTAGATAGATGAATTTGGAACTCTAAATCCAACATGGTTTGGAGTAGCTCTTTGAAACTTGACAAAATAAAGGAGTTCTCAGTTTTGTCTCTATGGTTTGTTTCCTCTTCAAGTAGCCCTAAGCACAGACTGTGGAAAAGCACTTTCATTGAGAGGGGTTGCCAAACTTCTAAGAATTAAAGAGTTTCCGAAATACCTGCAAATATTTTTTCACCCAATATTGATGATACTTGGTGGTAATGATCAGTACACAAATCCCACGTGGCTCACCAAACTTTGTTCTTCTAGGTTGAAGCGTTCGTCTACAGAAGCAGTTTTTATATTTAAGATTCCCGCTGCTCTGTCCTATATAGATAGATGAATTTGCAAATCTAAATCCAACACGGTTCGTAGTAGCTCTTTGAAACTTCACAAAATAAAGGAGTTCTCTGTTTTGTCTCTATGGTTTGTTTCCGCTTTAAGTAGCCCTAAGCACAGACTGTGTAAAAGCACTTTCATTGAGAGGGGTTGCCAAGCTTCTAATAATTAACGATTTTCCCAAATTCCAGCAAATATTTTTCACCCAATCTTGATGATACTTGGTGGTAATGATTAGTACACAAATCCCACTTGGCTCAGGAAATTTTGTTCTTCTAGATTGAAGCGTTCGTGTACAGTAGCAGTTTTTTATTTAGGTTTCCTTCTGTTCTCTCCTATATAGATAGATGAATTTGGAACTCTAAATCCAACATGGTTTGTAGTAGCTCTTTGAAACGTGACAAAATAAAGGAGTTCTCAGTTTTGTCTCTATGGTTTGTTTCCTCTTCAAGTAGCCCTAGGCACAGACTGTGTAAAAGCACTTTCATTGATACGGGTTGCCAACCTTCTAAGAATTAACGAGTTTCCGAAATACCAGCAAATATTTTTTCACCCGATCTTGATGATACTTGGTGGTAATGATTAGTACAGAAATCGCACTTGGCTCACGAAATTTTGTTCTTCTAGGTTGAAGCGTTCATATTCAGTAGTAGTTTTTATATTTAGTTTTCCCTCTGTTCTCTCCTATATAGATAGATGAATGTGGAACTCTAAATCCAACATGGTTTGTAGTAGCTCTTTGAAACTTTACAAAATAAAGGAGTTCTCATTTTTGACTCTATGGTTTGTTTCCTTTTCAATTAGCCCTCAGCATAGACTGTGGAAAAGCACTTTCATTGAGAGGGCTTGCCAAGCTTCTAAGAATTAACGAGTTTCCGAAATACCAGCAAATATTTTTTCACCCAATCTTGATGATACTTGGTGGTAATGATCAGTACAGAAATCCCACTTGGCTCACCAAATTTTGTTCTTCTAGGTTGAAACCTTCGTCTACAGAAGCAGTTTTTATATTTAGGTTTCCCTCTGCTCTCTCCTATATAGATACATGAATTTGGAACTTTAAATCCAACATGGTTTGTAGTAGCTCTTTGAAACTTGACAAAATGAAGGAGTTCTCAGTTTTGTCTCTATGGTTTGTTTCCGCTTTAAGTAGCCCTAAGCACAGACTGTGTAAAAGCACTTTCATTGAGAGGGGTTGCCAAGCTTCTAATAATTAACGAGTTTCCCAAATACCAGCAAATATTTTTCACCCAATCTTGATGATACTTGGTGGTAATGATCAGTACACAAATCCCACTTGGCTCACCAAATTTTGTTCTTCTAGGTTGAAGCGTTCATCTACAGTAGTAGTTTTTATATTTAGTTTTCCCTCTGTTCACTCCAATATAGACAGATGAATGTGGAACTCTAAATCCAACATGATTTGTAGTATCTATTTGAAACTTGACAAAATAAAGGAGTTCTCAGTTTTGTCTCTAATGTTTGATTCCTCTTCAAGTAGCCCTAAGCACAGACTGTGGAAAAGCACTTTCATTGAGAGAAGTTGCCAAGCTTCTAAGAATTAAGGAGTTTCCGAAATACCAGCAAATATTTTTTCACCCGATCTTGATGATACTTGGTGGTAATGATTTGTACACAAATCCCACTTGGCTCATGAAATTTTGTTCTTCTAGGTTGAAGCGTTCGTGTACTGTAGCAGTTTTTATATTTACGTATCCTTCTGTTCTCTCTGATATAGATAGATGAATTTGGAACTTTAAATCCAACATGGTTTGTAGTAGCTCTTTGAAACTTGACAAAAAAAAGGAGTTATCAGTTTTCTCTCTATGGTTTGTTTCCTCTTCAAGTAGCCCAAAGCACAGACTGTGGAAAAGCACTTTCATTGATAGGGGTTTCCAACCTTCTAAGAATTAACGAGTTTCCGAAATACCAGCAAATATTTTTTCACCCAATCTTGATGATACTTGGTGGAAATGATCAGTACACAAATCCCACTTGGGAAACCAAATTTTGTTCTTCTAGGTTAAAGCGTTCGTCTACAGTAGCAGTTTTTATATTTAAGATTCCCTCTGCTCTCTCCTATATAGATAGATGAATTTGGAACTCTAAATATAACATGGTTCGTAGTAGCTCTTTGAAACTTGACAAAATAAAAGAGTTCTCAGTTTTGTGTCTATGGTTTGTTTCCTCTTTAAGTAGCGCTAAGCACAGACTGTGGAAAAGCACTTTCATTGAGAGGGGTTGTCAAGCTTCTAAGAATTAACGAGTTTCCGAAATACCAGCAAATATTTTTTCACCCAATCTTGATGATACTTGGTGGTAATGATCAGTACACAAATCCCACTTGGCTCACCAAATTTTGTTCTTCTAGGTTGAAGCGTTCGTCTACAGAAGCAGTTTTTATATTTAGGATTCCCTCTGCTCTGTCCTAAATAGATAGATGAATTTGGAACTCTAAATCCAACAAGGTTCGTAGTAGCTCTTTGAAACTTCACAAAATAAAGGAGTTCTCAGTTTTGTCTCTATGGTTTGTTTCCTCTTCAAGTAGCCCTAAGCACAGACTGTGGAAAAGCACTTTCATTGAGAGGGGTTGTCAAGCTTCTAAGAATTACCGAGTTTCCGAAATACCAGCAAATATTTTTTCACCCAATCTTGATGATACTTGGTGGTAATGATCAGTACACAAATCCCACTTGGCTCACCAAATTTTGTTCTTCTAGGTTGAAGCGTTCGTCTACAGAAGCAGTTTTTATATTTAAGATTCCCTCTGCTCTCTCCTATATAGATAGATGAATTTGGAACTCTAAATATAACATGGTTCGTAGTAGCTCTTTGAAACTTGACAAAATAAAAGAGTTCTCAGTTTTGTGTCTATGGTTTGTTTCCTCTTTAAGTAGCGCTAAGCACAGACTGTGTAAAAGCACTTTCATTGAGAGGGGTTGTCAAGCTTCTAAGAATTAACGCGTTTCCGAAACACCAGCAAATATTTTTTCACCCAATCTTGATGATACTTGGTGGTAATGATCAGTACACAAATCCCACTTGGCTCACCAAATTTTGTTCTTCTAGGTTGAAGCGTTCGTCTACAGTAGCAGTTTTTATATTTATATTTCCATCTGCTCTCTCCTATATAGATAGATGAATTTGGAACTCTAAATCCAACATGGTTTGTAGTTGCTCCTTGAAACTTGACAAAATAAAGGAGTTCTCAGTTTTGTCTCTATGGTTTGTTTCCTCTTTAAGTAGCCCAAAGCACAGACAGTGGAAAAGCACTTTCATTGAGAGGGGTTGTCAAGCTTCTAAGAATTACCGAGTTTCCGAAATACCAGCAAATATTTTTTCACCCAATCTTGATGATACTTGGTGGTAATGATCAGTACACAAATCCCACTTGGCTCACCAAATTTTGTTCTTCTAGGTTGAAGCGTTCGTCTACAGAAGCAGTTTTTATATTTAGGATTCCCTCTGCTCTGTCCTAAATAGATAGATGAATTTGGAACTCTAAATCCAACAAGGTTCGTAGTAGCTCTTTGAAACTTCACAAAATAAAGGAGTTCTCAGTTTTGTCTCTATGGTTTGTTTCCTCTTCAAGTAGCCCTAAGCACAGACTGTGGAAAAGCACTTTCATTGAGAGGGGTTGTCAAGCTTCTAAGAATTAACGTATTTCCGAAATACCAGCAAATATTTTTTCACCCAATCTTGATGAAACTTGGTGGTAATGATCAGTACACAAATCCCACTTGGCTCAACAAATTTTGTTCTTCTAGGTTGAAGCGTTCATCTACAGTAGTAGTTTTTATATTTAGTTTTCCCTCTGTTCTCTCCTATATAGATAGATGAATGTGGAACTCTAAATCCAACATGGTTTGTAGTACCTCTTTGAAACTTGACAAAATAAAGAAGTTCTCAGATCTGTCTCTAATGTTTGTTTCCTCTTCAAGTAGCCCTCAGTACAGACTGTGGAAAAGCACTTTCATTGAGAGAAGTTGCCAAGCTTCTAAGAATTAAGGAGTTTCCGAAATACCAGCAAATATTTTTTCACCCGATCTTGATGATACTTGGTGGTAATGATTTGTACACAAATCCCACTTGGCTCATGAAATTTTGTTCTTCTAGGTTGAAGCGTTCGTGTACTGTAGCAGTTTTTATATTTACGTATCCTTCTGTTCTCTCTGATATAGATAGATGAATTTGGAACTCTAAATCCAACATGGTTCGTAGTAGCACTTTGAAACTTGACAAAAAAAAGGAGTTATCAGTTTTGTCTCTATGGTTTGTTTCCTCTTCAAGTAGCCCTAGGCACAGACTGTGGAAAAGCACTTTCATTGATAGGGGTTTCCAACCTTCTAAGAATTAACGAGTTTCCGAAATACCAGCAAATATTTTTTCACCCAATCTTGATGATACTTGGTGGAAATGATCAGTACACAAATCCCACTTGGGTAACCAAATTTTGTTCTTCTAGGTTGAAGCGTTCGTCTACAGTAGCAGTTTTTATATTTAAGATTCCCTCTGCTCTCTCCTATATAGATAGATGAATTTGGAACTCTAAATATAACATGGTTCGTAGTAGCTCTTTGAAACTTGACAAAATAAAAGAGTTCTCAGTTTTGTCTCTATGGTTTGTTTCCTCTTTAAGTAGCGCTAAGCACAGACTGTGGAAAAGCACTTTCATTGAGAGGGGTTGTCAAGCTTCTAAGAATTAACGAGTTTCCGAAATACCAGCATATATTTTTTCACCCAATCTTGATGATACTTGGTGGTAATGATCAGTACCCAAATCCCACTTGGCTCACCAAATTTTGTTCTTCTAGGTTGAAGCGTTCGTCTACAGTAGCAGTTTTTATATTTAGGTTTCACTCTGCTCTCTCCTATATAGATACATGAATTTGGAACTTTAAATCCAACATGGTTTGTAGTAGCTCTTTGAAACTTGACAAAATAAACGAGTTCTCAGTTTTGTCTCTATGGTTTGTTTCCGCTTTAAGTAGCCTTAAGCACAGACTGTGTAAAAGCACTTTCATTGAGAGGGGTTGCCAAGCTTCTAATAATTAACGAGTTTCCCAAATACCAGCAAATATTTTTCACCCAATCTTGATGATACTTGGTGGTAATGATCAGTACACAAAGACCACTTGGCTCACCAAATTTTGTTCTTCTAGGTTGAAGCGTTCATCTACAGTAGTAGTTTTTATATTTAGTTTTCCCTCTGTTCTCTCCTATATAGATAGATGAATGTGGAACTCTAAATCCAAAATGATTTGTAGTAGCTCTTTGAAACTTGACAAAATAAAGGAGGTCTCAGTTTTGTCTCTATGGTTTTTTCCTCTTCAAGTAGCCCTCAGCACAGACTGTGGAAAAGCACTTTCATTGAGAGGGGTTGCCAAGCTTCTAAGAATTAACGACTTCCCGAAATACCAGCAAATATTTTTTCACCCGATCTTGATGATACTTGGTGGTAATGATTAGTACAGAAATCCCACTTGGCTCACCAAATTTTGTTCTTCTAGGTTGAAGCGTTCGTCTACAGTAGCAGTTTTTATATTTAGGTTTCCTTGTGTTCTCTCCTATATAGATAGATGAATTTGGAAATCTAAAACCCACGTGGTTCGTAGTAGCTCTTTGAAACTTGACAAAATAAAGGAGTTCTCAGTTTTGTCTCTATGGTTTGTTTCCTCTTCAAGTAGCCCTAGGCACAGACTGTGGAAAACCACTTTCATTGAGAGGGGTTGCCAAGCTTCTAAGAATTAACGAGTTTCCGAAATACCAGCAAATATTTTTTCACCCAATTTTGATGATACTTGGTGGTAATGATCAGTACACAAATTGCACTTGAATCACCAAATTTTGTTCTTCTAGGTTGAAGCGTTCGTCTACAGAAGCAGTTTTTATATTTAAGATTCCCTCTGCTCTGTCCTATATAGATAGAGAAATTTGGAACTCTAAATCCAACACGGTTCATAGTAGCTCTTTGAACCTTCACAAAATAAAGGAGTTCTCAGTTTTGTCTCTATGGTTTGTTTCCTCTTCAAGTAGCACAAAGCACAGACTGTGGAAAAGCACTTTCATTGAGAGGGGTTGTCAAGCTTCTAAGAATTAACGCGTTTCCGAAATACCAGCATATATTTTTTCAGCCAATCTTGATGATACTTGGTGGAAATGATCAGTACACAAATCCCACTTGGCTCACCCAATTTTGTTCTTCTATGTTGAAGCGTTCATCTACAGTAGTAGTTTTTATATTTAGTTTTCCCTCTCTTCTCTCCTATATAGATAGAAGAATGTGGAACTATAAATCCAACATGGTTTGTAGTAGCTCTTTGAAACTTGACAAAATAAAGGAGTTCTCAGTTTTGTCTCTATGGTTTGTTTCCTCTTCAAGTTTCCCTAGGCACAGACTGTGGAAAAGCACTTTCATTGAGAGGGATTGCCAACCTTCTAAGAATTAACGAGTTTTTGAAATACCTGCAAATATTTTTTCACCCAATCTTGATGATACTTGGTGGTAATGATCAGTACACAAATCCCACTTGGCTCACCAAATTTTGTTCTTCTAGGTTGAACCGTTCGTCTACAGTAGCAGTTTTTATATTTAGATTTCCATCTGCTCAATCCTATATAGATAGATGAATTTGGAACTCAAAATCCAACATGGTTTGTAGTAGCTCTTTGAAACTTGACAAAATAAAGGAGTTCTCAGTTTTGTCTCTATGGTTTGTTTCCTCTTTATGTAGCCCTAAGCACAGACTGTGTAATAGCACTTTCATTGAGAGGGGTTGTCAAGCTTCTAAGAATTAACGCGTTTCCGAAATACCAGCAAATATTTTTTCACCCAATCTTGATGATACTTGGTGGTAATGATCAGTACACAAATCCCACTTGGCTCACCAAATTTTGTTCTTCTAGGTTGAAGCGTTCGTCTACAGAAGCAGATTTTATATTTAGGATTTCCTCTGCTCTCTCCTATATAGATAGATGAATTTGGAACTCTAAATCCAACATGGTTTCTAGTAGCTCTTGGAAACTTGACAAAATAAAGGAGTTCTCAGTTTTTTCTCAATGGTTTGTTTCCGCTTTAAGTAGCTCTAAGCACAGACTGTGTAAAAGCACTTTAATTGAGAGGTGTTGCCAAGCTTCTAATAATTAACGATTTTCCCAAATTCCAGCAAATATTTTTCACCCAATCTTGATGATACTTGGTGGTAATGATCAGTACACAAATCCCACTTGGCTCACCAAATTTTGTTCTTCTAGGTTGAAGCGTTCGTCTACAGTATTAGTTTTTATATTTAGTTTTCCCTCTGTTTTCTCCTATATAGATAGATGAATGTGGAACTCTAAATCCAACATGGTTTGTAGTAGCTCTTTGAAACTTTACAAAATAAAGGAGTTCTCATTTTTGTCTCTATTGTTTGTTTCCTCTTCAAGTAGCCCTCAGCACAGACTGTGGAAAAGCACTTTCATTGAGAGGGTTGCAAAGCTTCTAAGAATTAACAACTTCCCGAAATACCAGCAAATATTTTTTCACCCGATCTTGATGATATTTGGTGGTAATGATTAGTACACAAATCCTACTTGGCTCAGGAAATTTTGTTCTTCTTGGTTGAAGCGTTCGTGTACAGTAGCAGTTTTTTATTTAGGTTTCCTTCTGTTCTCTCCTATATAGATAGATGAATTTGGAATCTAAATTCAACATGGTTTGTAGTAGCTCTTTGAAACTTGACAAAATAAAGGAGTTCTCAGTTTTGTCTCTATGGTTTGTTTAATCTTCAAGTAGCCCTAGGCACAGACTGTGTAAAAGCACTTCCATTGATAGGGGTTGCCAACCTTCTAAGAAATAACGAGTTTTAAAAATACCAGCAAATATTTTTTCACCCGATCTTGATGATACTTGGTGGTAATGATTAGTACACAAATCCCACTTGGCTAACCAAATTTTGTTTCTCTAGGTTGAAGCGTTCGTCTACAGTAGCAGTTTTTATATTTAGGATTACCTCTGCTCTCTCCTATATAGATAGATGAATTTGGAACTCTAAATCCAACATGGTTCGTAGTAGCTCTTTGAAACATGACAAAATAAAGGAGTTCTCTGTTTTGTCTCTATGGTTTGTTTCCTCTTTAAGTAGCCCTAAGCACAGACTTTGGAAAAGCACTTTCATTGAGAGGGGTTGTCAAGCTTCTAAGAATTAACGAGTTTCCGAAATACCTGCAAATATTTTTTCACCCAATCTTGATGATATTGGTTTTAATGATCAGTAAACAAATCCCACTTGGCTCACCAAATGTTGTTCTTCTAGGTTGAAGCGTTCGTCTACAGTAGCAGTTTTCATATTTAGGTTTCCCTCTGTTCTCTCCTATAAAGATAGATGAATT
>NW_027517015.1:0-49742 GCF_048772815.1 Callospermophilus lateralis | reverse complement strand
CTTCTATATTGACAGATGCAGTTAGAACTATAAATCAAACACGGTTTGTGCTAGCTTCTTGAAACTTGAAACAATACAGTAGTTCTAGGTTCTATCTCTAAGGTTGTTTCCTCTTGATGTAGCCTTAAGCAGAGACTGGCGAATAACTCATTCAATGAAAGGCATTGTTAGGCTGCCAAAAAACTACAGTCTCCTGAAATCACAACATTTATTTATTCTTCCGACCTTCAAGATACTTTCAAGTAATGAGCAGTACACCAATCAAACTTGGATGCCCAAGTTTCGTTCTCCTAGGTTGAAGCATTCGTTTTCAGGAACATTTGAATTTTTAGGTTTCACTGCGTTTCCTTCTATATTGACAGATGCAGTTAGAACTCTAAATCAAACACGGTTTGTGCTAGCTTCTTGAAACTTGACACAATACAGTAGTTCTACGTTCTATCTCTAAGGTTTGTTTCCTCTTGATGTACACTAAGCAGAGACTGGCGAATAACACTTTCAATGAAATGCATTGTTAAGCTTCCAAAAAACTACCATCTCCTGAAATCTCAATGTATATTTTTTCGTCCGACCTTCATGATAACTTCAATTAATGAGCAGTACACCAATCAAACTTGGATGCCCAATTTAGTTCTCCTAGGTTGAAGCATTCGTTTGCAGGAACAGTTTGAATTCTTAGGTTTCACTCTGTTTTCTCCTATATTGACAGATGCAGTTCGAACTCTAAATCAAACACGGTTTGTGGTAGCTTCTTGAAACTTGACACAATAAAGTAGTTCTACGTTCTATCCCTAAGGTTTGTTTCCTCTTGATGTAGCCTTAAGCAGAGACTGGCGAATAACACTTTCAATGAAAGGCATTGTTAAGCTTCCAAAAAACTACCATCTCCTGAAATCTCAATGTACATTTTTTCATCCGACCTTCATGATAACTTCAAGTAATGAGCAGTACACCAATCAAAGTTGGATGCCCAAGTTTTGTTCTCCTAGGTTGAAGCATTCGTTTGCAGGAACAGTTTGAATTTTTAGGTTTCACTGCGTTTTCTCCTATATTGACAGATGCAGTTAGAACTCTAAATCAAACACGGTTTGTGGTAGCTTCTTGAAACTTGACCCAATACAGTAGTTCTACATTGTATCTCTAAGGTTTGTTTCCTCTTCATGTAGCCTTAAGCAGTGACTAGCGAATAACTCATTCACTGAAAGGCATTGTTAGGATGCCAAAAAACTACAGTCTCCTGAAATCACAACATATATTTTTTCTTCCGACCTTCATGATACTTTCAAGTAATGAGCAGTACACCAATCAAACTTGGATGTCCAAGTTTCGTTCTCCTAGTTTGAAGCATTCGTTTGCAGGAACAGTTTGAATTTTTAGGTTTCACTGCGTTTTCTCCTATATTGACAGATGCAGTTAGAACTCTAAATCAAACACGGGTTGTGCTAGCCTCTTGAAACTTGACATAATACAGTAGTTCTACGTTGTAACTCTAAGGTTTGTATCCTCTTGATGTAGCCTAAAGCAGAGACTGGCGAATAACTCATTCAATGAAAGGCGTTGGTAGGCTGCCAAAAAACTAACATCTCCTCTAATCTCAATGTATATTTTTTCATCCGACCTTCATGATAACTTCAAGTAATGAGCAGTACACCAATCAAACTTGGATGCCCAAGTTTCGTTCTCCTAGGTTGAAGCATTCGTTTGCAGGAACAGTTTGAATTTTTAGGTTTCACTGCGTTTTCTCCTATATTGACAGATGCAGTTAGAACTCTACATCAAACACGGTTTGTGCTAGCTTCTTGAAACTTGACACAATACAGTAGTTCTACGTTCTATCTCTAAGTTTTGCTTCCTCTTGATGTAGCCTTAAGCAGAGACTGGCGAATAACTCATTCAATGAAAGGCATTGTTAGGCTGCCAAAAAACTACAGTCTCCTGAAATCACAACATATATTTTTTCTTCCGACCTTCATGATAACGTCAAGTAATGAGCAGTACACCAATCAAACTTGGATGCCCAAGTTTCGTTCTCCTAGGTTGAAGCATTCGTTTGCAGGAACAGTTTGAATTTTTAGGTTTCACTGCGTTTTCTCCTATATTGACAGATGCAGTTAGAACTCTAAATCAAACACGGTTTGTGTTAGTTTCTTGAAACTTGACACAATACAGTAGTTCTACGTTCTATCTCTAAGGTTTGTTTCCTCTTGATGTAGCCTTAAGCAGAGAGTGGCGAATAACTCATTCAATGAAAGGCGATGCTAGGCTGCAAAAAACTACAGTCTCCTGAAATCAGAACATATATTTTCTCTTCCGACCTTCATGATACTTTCAAGTAATGAGCAGTACACCAATCAAACTTGGATGCCCAAGTTTCGTTCTCCTAGGATGAAGCATTCGTTTGCAGAAAAAGTTTGAATTTTTCGGTTTCAATCTGTATTCTCCTATATTGACAGATGAAGTTCGAACTCTAATTCAAACACGGTTTGTGGTAGCTTCTTGAAACTTGACACAATAAAGTAGTTCTACGTTCTATCCCTAAGGTTTGTTTCTTCTTGATGTACAGTAAGCAGAGACTGGCGAATAACACTTTCAATGAAATGCATTGTTAAGCTTCCAAAAAACTACCATCTACTGAAATCTCAATGTATATTTTTGGGTCCGACCTTCATATAACTTCAAATAATGAGCAGTACACCAATCAAACTTGGATGCCCAAGTTTCGTTCTCCTAGGTTGAAGCATTCGTTTTCAGGAACATTTGAATTTTTAGGTTTCACTGCGTTTTCTTCTATATTGACAGATGCAGTTAGAACTCTAAATCAAACACGGTTTGTGCTAGCTTCTTGAAACTTGACACAATACAGTAGTTCTACGTTCTATCTCTAAGGTTTGTTTCCTCTTGATGTAGCCTTAAGCAGAGACTGGCGAATAACTCATTCAATGAAAGGCATTGTTAGGGCTGCCAAAAAACCTCAGTCTCCTGAAATCACAACATATATTTTTTCTTCCGACCTTCATGATACTTTCAAGTAATGAGCAGTACACCAATCAAAGTTTAATGCCCAAGTTTCGTTCTCCTAGGTTGAAGCATTCGTTTGCAGGAACAGTTTGAATTTTGGGGTTTCACTGCATTTTCTCCTATATTGACAGATGCAGTTAGAACTCTAAATCAAAGTCGGTTTGTGGTAGCTTCTTGAAACTTGACACAATACAGTAGTTCTACGTTCTATCTCTATGGTTTGTTTCCTCTTGATGTAGCCTTAAGCAGAGACTGGCGAATAACTCATTCAATGAAAGGCGTTGGTAGGCTGCCAAAAACCTACAGTCTCCTGAAATCACAACATATATTTTTTCTTCCGACCTTCATGATACTTTCAAGTAATGAGCAGTACACCAATCAAACTTGGATGTCCAAGTTTCGTTCTCCTAGGTTGAAGCATTCGTTTGCAGGAACAGTTTGAGTTTTTAGGTTTCACTGCGTTTTCTCCTATATTGACAGATGCAGTTAGAACTCTAAATCAAACACGGTTTGTGCTAGCTTCTTAAAACTTGACACAATACAGTAGTTCTACGTTCTATCTCTAAGGCTTGTTTCCTCTTGATGTACCCTAAGCAGAGACTGGCGAATAACACTTTCAATGAAAGGCATTGGTAGGCTGCCAAAAAACTACAGTCTCCTGAAATCACAACATATATTTTTTCTTCCGACCTTCATGATACTTTCAAGTAATGAGCAGTACACCAATCAAACTTGGATGTCCAAGTTTCGTTCTCCTAGGTTGAAGCATTCGTTTGCAGGAACAGTTTGAATTTTTAGGTTTCACTGCGTTTTCTTCTATATTGACTGATGCAGTTAGAACTCTAAATCAAAGACGGTTTGTGCTAGCTTCTTGAAACTTGACACAATACAGTAGTTCTACGTTCTATCTCTAAGGTTTGTTTCCTCTTGATGTAGCCTTAAGCAGAGACTGGCGAATAACTCATTCAATGAAAGGCATTGTTAAGCTTAAAAAAAACTACCATCTCCTGATATCTCAATGTATATTTTTTCATCCGACCTTCATGATAACTTCAAGTAATGAGCAGTACACCAATCAAACTTGGGTGCCCAAGTTTCGTTCTCCTAGGTTGAAGCATTTGTTTGCAGGAACAGTTTGAATTTTTAGGTTTCACTGCGTTTTCTCCTATATTGACAGATGCAGTTAGAACTCTAAATCAAACACGGTTTGTGTTAGTTTCTTGAAACTTGACACAATACAGTAGTTCTACGTTCTATCTCTAAGGTTTGTTTCCTCTTGATGTAGCCTTAAGCAGAGACTGGCGAATAACTCATTCAATGAAAGGCGATGCTAGGCTGCAAAAAACTACAGTCTCCTGAAATCAGAACATATATTTTCTCTTCCGACCTTCATGTTACTTTCAAGTAATGAGCAGTACACCAATCAAACTTGGATGTTCAAGTTTCGTTCTCCTAGGTTGAAGCATTCATTTGCAGGAAGAGTTTGAATTTTTAGGTTTCACTGCGTTTTCTTCTATATTGACAGATGCAGTTAGAACTCTAAATCAAACACGGGTTGTGCTAGCCTCTTGAAACTTGACACAATACAGTAGTTCTACGTTCTATCCCTAAGGTTTGTTTCCTCTTGATGTAGCCTTAAGCAGAGACTGGCGAATAACTCATTCAATGAAAGGCATTGTTAGGCTGCCAAAAAACTACAGTCTCCTGAAATCAGAACATATATTTTTTCTTCCGACCTTCATGATACTTTCAAGTAATGAGCAGTGCACCAATCAAACTTGGATGCCCAAGTTTGGTTAACCTAGTTTGAAGCATTCGTTTGCAGGAACACTTTGAATTTTTCGGTTTCAATCTGTTTTCTCCTATATTGACAGATGCAGTTCGAACTCTAAATCAAACACGGTTTGTGGTACCTTCATGAAACTTGACACAATAAAGTAGTTCTACGTTCTATCCCTAAGGTTTGTTTCCTCTTGATGTACACTAAGCAGAGACTGGCGAATAACACTTTCAATGAAATGCATTGTTAAGCTTCCAAAAAACTACCATCTCCTGAAATCTCAATGTATATTTTTTCGTCCGACCTTCATGATAACTTCAATTAATGAGCAGTACACCAATCAAACTTGGATGCCCAATTTTAGTTCTCCTAGGTTGAAGCATTCGTTTGCAGGAACAGTTTGAATTCTTAGGTTTCACTCTGTTTTCTCCTATATTGACAGATGCAGTTCGAACTCTAAATCAAACACGGTTTGTGGTAGATTCTTGAAACTTGACACAATAAAGTAGTTCTACGTTCTATCCCTAAGGTTTGTTTCCTCTTGATGTAGCCTTAAGCAGAGACTGGCGAATAACACTTTCAATGAAAGGCATTGTTAAGCTTCCAAAAAACTACCATCTCCTGAAATCTCAATGTATATTTTTTCATCCGACCTTCATGATAACTTCAAGTAATGAGCAGTACACCAATCAAAGTTGGATGCCCAAGTTTTGTTCTCCTAGGTTGAAGCATTCGTTTGCAGGAACAGTTTGAATTTTTAGGTTTCACTGCGTTTTCTTCTATATTGACAGATGCAGTTAGAACTCTAAATCAAACACGGTTTGTGGTAGCTTCTTGAAACTTGACCCAATACAGTAGTTCTACATTGTATCTCTAAGCTTTGTTTCCTCTTCATGTAGCCTTAAGCAGTGACTGGCGAATAACTCATTCACTGAAAGGCATTGTTAGGATGCCAAAAAACTACAGTCTCCTGAAATCACAACATATATTTTTTCTTCCGACCTTCATGATACTTTCAAGTAATGAGCAGTACACCAATCAAACTTGGATGTCCCAGTTTCGTTCTCCTAGGTTGAAGCATTCGTTTGCAGGAACAGTTTGAATTTTTAGGTTTCACTGCGTTTTCTCCTATATTGACAGATGCAGTTAGAACTCTAAATTAAACACGGTTTGTGGTAGCTTCTTGAAACTTGACACAATAAAGTAGTTCTACCTTCTATCCCTAAGGTTTGTTTCCTCTTGATGTACAGTAAGCAGAGACTGGCGAATAACACTTTCAATGAAATGCATTGTTAAGCTTCCAAAAAACTACCATCTACTGAAATCTCAATGTATATTTTTTGGTCCGACCTTCATAATAACTTCAAATAATGAGCAGTACACCAATCAAACTTGGATGTCCAAGTTTTGTTCTCCTAGGTTGAAGCATTCGTTTGCAGGAAGAGTTTGAATTTTTAGGTTTCACTGCGTTTTCTCCTATATTGACAGATGCACTTAGAACTCTAAATCAAACACGGTTTTTGTTAGCTTCTTGAAACTTGACACAATACAGTAGTTCTACGTTCTATCTCTAAGGTTTGTTTCCTCTTGATATAGCCTTAAGCAGAGACTGGCGAATATCTCATTCACTGAAAGGCATTGTTAGGCTGCCTAAAAACTACCGTCTCCTGAAATCACAAAATATATTTTTTCTTCCGACCTTCATGATACTTTCAAGTAATGAGCAGTACACCAATCAAACTTGGATGTCCAAGTTTCGTTCTCCTAGGTGGAAGCATTCGTTTGCAGGAACAGTTTGAATCTTTAGGTTTCACTGCGTTTTCTTCTATATTGACAGATGCAGTTAGAACTCTAAATCAAACACGGTTTGTGCTAGCCTCTTGAAACTTGACACAATACAGTAGTTCTACGTTCTATCTCTAAGGTTTGTTTCCTCATGATGTAGCCTCAAGCAGAGACTGGAGAATAACTCATTCAATGAAAGGCGTTGGTAGGCTGCCAAAAAACTACAGTCTCCTGAAATCAGAACATATATTTTTTCATCCGAACTTCATGATACTTTTAAGTAATGAGCAGTACACCAATCAAACTTGGATGCCCAAGTTTCGTTCTCCTAGGTTGAAGCATTCGTTTGCAGGAACAGTTTGAATTTTTAGGTTTCACTGCATTTTCTTCTATATTGACAGATGCAGTTAGAACTCTAAATCAAACACGGTTTGTGCTAGCCTCTTGAAACTTGACACAATACAGTAGTTCTACATTCTATCCCTAAGGTTTCTTTCCTCTTGATGTAGCCTTAAGCAGAGACTGGCGAATAACACTTTCAATGAAAGGTATTGTTAAGCTTCCAAAAAACTACCATCTCGTGAAATCTCAATGTATACTTTTTCATCCGACACTCATGATAACTTCAAGTAATGAGCAGTACACCAATCAAACTTGGATGTCCAAGTTTCGTTCTCCTAGGTTGAAGCATTCGTTTGCAGGAACAGTTTGAATTTTTAGGTTTCACTGCCTTTTCTCCTATATTGACAGATGCAGTTAGAACTCTAAATCAAAGACGGTTTGTGGTAGCTTCTTGAAACTTGACACAATACAGTAATTCTACGTTCTATCTCTAAGGTTTGTTTCCTCTTGATGTAGCCTTAAGCAGAGACTGGCGAATAACTCATTCAATGAAAGGCTTTGGTAGCCTCCAAAAAACTACAGTCTCCTGAAATCAGAACATATATTTTTTCTTCCGACTTTCATGATTCTTTTAAGTAATGAGCAGTACACCAATCAAACTTGGATGCCCAAGTTTCGTTCTCCTAGGTTGAAGCATTCGTTTGCAGGAACAGTTTGAATTTTTAGGTTTCAATCTGTTTTCTCCTATATTGACAGATGCAGTTGGAACTCTAAATCAAACACGGTTTGTGGTAGCCTCTTGAAACTTGACACAATACAGTATTTCTACGTTCTATCTCTAAGGTTTGTTTCCTCTTGATGTAGCCTTAAGCAGAGACTGGCGAATAACTCATTCAATGAAAGGCATTGTTAGGCTGCCAAAAAACTACAGTCTCCTGAAATCAGAACATATATTTTTCCTTCCGACCTTCATGATACTTTCAAGTAATGAGCAGTACACCAATCAAACTTGGATGTCCAAGTTACGTTCTCCTAGGTTGAAGCATTCGTTTGCAGGAAGAGTTTGAATTTTTAGGTTTCACTGTGTTTTCTCCTATATTGACAGATGCAGTTTGAACTCTAAATCAAACACGGTTTGTGGTAGCTTCTTGAAACTTGACACAATAAAGTAGTTCTACGTTCTATCCCTAAGGTTTGTTTCCTCTTGATGTACCCTAAGCAGAGACTGGCGAATAACAGTTTCAATGAAAGGCATTGTTAAGCTTCCAAAAAACTACCATCTCCTGAAATCTCAATGTATTTTTTTTCGTCCGACCTTCATGATAACTTCAGGTAATGAGCAGTACACCAATCAAACTTGGATGCCCAAGTTTCATTCTCCTAGGTTGAAGCATTCGTTTGCAGGAAGAGTTTGAATTTTTAGGTTTCACTGCGTTTACTTCTATACTGACAGATGCAGTTAGAACTCTAAATCAAACACGGTTTGTGCTAGCTTCTTGAAACTTGACACAATACAGTAGTTCTACGTTCTCTCTCTAAGGTTTGTTTCCTCTTGATGTAGCCGTAAGCAGAGACTGGCGAATAACTCATTCAATGAAAGGCATTGTTAGGCTGCCAAAAAACTACAGTCTCCTGAAATCACAACATATATTTTTTCTTCCGACTTTCATGATACTTTCAAGTAATGAGCAGTACACCAATCAAACTTGGATGCCCAAGTTTCGTTCTCCTAGGTTGAAGCATTCGTTTGCAGGAAAAGTTTGAATTTTTCGGTTTCAATCTGTATTCTCCTATATTGACAGATGAAGTTCGAACTCTAATTCAAACACGGTTTGTGGTAGCTTCTTGAAACTTGACACAATAAAGTAGTTCTACGTTCTATCCCTAAGGTTTGTTTCCTCTTGATGTAGCCGTAAGCAGAGACTGGCGAATAACTCATTCAATGAAAGGCATTGATAAGCTTCCAAAAAACTACCATCTCCTGAAATCTCAATGTATATTTTTTCATCCGACCTTCATGATAACCTCAAGTAATGAGCAGTACACCAATCAAACTTGGATGCCCAAGTTTCGTTCTCCTAGGTTGAAGCATTCTTTTGCAGGGACAGTTTGAATTTTTAGGTTTCACTGCGTTTTAACTTATATTGACAGATGCAGTTAGAACTCTAAATCAAACACGGTTTGTGCTAGCTTCTTGAAACTTGACACAATACAGTAGTTCTACGTTGTAACTCTAAGGTTTGTTCCCTCTTGATGAAGCCTTAAGCAGAGACAGGTGAATAACACATTCAATGAAAGGCATTGTTAAGCTTCCAAAAAACTACCATCTCCTGAAATCACAACATATATTTTTTTCTTCCGACCTTCATGATACTTTCAAGTAATGAGCAGTACACCAATCAAACTTGGATGTCCAAGTTTTGTTCTCCTAGGTTGAAGCATTCGTTTGCAGGAACAGTTTGAATTTTTAGGTTTCACTGCATTTTCTTCTATATTGACAGATGCAGTTCGAACTCTAATTCAAACACGGTTTGTGGTAGCTTCTTGAAAGTTGACACAATAAAGTAGTTCTACGTTCTATTTCTAAGGTTTGTTTCCTCTTGATGTAGCCTTAAGCAGAGACTGGCGAATAACTCATTCAATGAAAGGCGTTGGTAGGCTGCCAAAAAACTACAGTCTCCTGAAATCACAACATATATTTTTTCTTCCGACCTTCATGATACTTTCAAGTAATGAGCAGTACAAAAATCAAACTTGGATGCCCAAGTTTCGTTCTCCTAGGTTAAAGCATTCGTTTGCAGGAAGAGTTTGAATTTTTAGGTTTCACTGCGATTTCTTCTGTATTGACAGATGCAGTTAGAACTCTAAATCAAACACGGTCTGTGGTAGCTTCTTGAAACTTGGAACAATACAGTAGTTCTACGTTCTATCTCTAAGGTTTGTGTCCTCTTGATGTAGCCTTAAGCAGAGACTGGCGAATAACTCATTCAATTAAAGGCATTGTTAGGCTGCCAAAAAACTACAGTCTCCTGAAATCAGAACATATATTTTTTCTTCCGACCTTCATGATACTTTCAAGTAATGAGCAGTACACCAATCAAACTTGGATGCCCAAGTTTCGTTCTCCTTGGTTGAAGCATTCGTTTGCAGGAACAGTTTGAATTTTTAGGTTTCAATCTGTTTTCTCCTATATTGACAGATGCAGTTCGAACTCTAAATCAAACACGGTTTGTGGTAGCTTCTTGAAACTTGACACAACAAAGTAGTTCTACGTTCTATCCCTAAGGTTTCTTTCCTCTTGATGTAGCCTTAAGCAGAGACTGGCGAATAACTCATTCAATGAAAGGCATTGTTAGGCTGCCAAAAAACTACAGTCTTCTGAAATCACAACATATATTTTTTCTTCAGACCTTCATGATACTTTCAAGTAATGAGCAGTACACCAATCAAACTTGGATGTCCAAGTTTCGTTCTCCTAGGATGAAGCATTCGTTTGCAGGAACAGTTTGAATTTTTAGGTTTCACTGCGTTTTCTTCTATACTGACAGATGCATTTAGAACTCTAAATCAAACACTTTTTGTGCTAGCTTCATGAAACTTGAAATAATACAGTAGTTCTACGTTCTATCTCTAAGGTTTGTGTCCTCTTGATGTAGCATTAAGCAGAGACTGGCGAATAACTCATTCAATGAAAGGCATTGTTAGGCTGCCAAAAAACCACAGTCTCCTGAAATCACAACATATATTTTTTCTTCCGAACTTCATGATAACTTCAAGTAATGAGCAGTACACCAATCAAACTTGGATGCCCAAGTTTCGTTCTCCTAGGATGAAGCATTCGTTTGCAGGAACAGTTTTAATTTTTAGGTTTCACTGCGTTTTCTCCTATATTGACAGATGCAGTTAGAACTCTAAATCAAACACGGTTTGTGCTAGCCTCTTGAAACTTGACACAATACAGTAGTTCTATGTTCTATCTCTAAGGTTTGTTTCCTCATGATGTAGCCTTAAGCAGAGACTGGCGAATAACTCATTCAATGAAAGGCGTTGGTAGGCTGCCAAAAAACTACAGTCTCCTGAAATCAGAACATATATTTTTTCTTCCGACCTTCATGATACTTTTAAGTAATGAGCAGTACACCAATCAAACTTGGATGCCCAAGTTTCGTTCTCCTGGGTTGAAGCATTCGTTTGCATGAACAGTTTGAATTTTTAGGTTTCAATCTGTTTTCTCCTATATTGACAGATGCAGTTCGAACTCTAAATCAAACATGATTTGTGGTAGCTTCTTGAAAATTGACACAATAAAGTAGTTCTACATTCTATCCCTAAGGTTTGTTTCCTCTTGATGTACCCTAAGCAGAGACTGGCGAATAACACTTTCAATGAAAGTCATTGTTAAGCTTCCAAAAAACTACCATCTCCTGAAATCTCAATGTATATTTTTTCGTCCGACCTTCATGATAACTTCAAGTAATGAGCAGTACACCAATCAAACTTGGATGCCCAAGTTTTGTTCTCCTAGGTTGAAACATTCGTTTGCAGGAACAGTTTGAATTTTTAGGTTTCACTGCGTTTTCCCCTATATTGACAGATGCAGTTAGAACTCTAAATCATACACGGTTTGTGGTAGCTTCTTGAATCTTGACACAATACAGTAGTTCTACGTTCTATCTCTAAGGTTTGTTTCCTCTTGATGTAGCCTTAAGCAGAGACTGGCGAATAACTCATTCAATGAAAGGCGTTGGTAGGCTGCCAAAAAACTACAGTCTCCTGAAATCACAACATATATTTTTTCTTCCGACCTTCATGATACTTGCAAGTAATGAGCAGTACAAAAATCAAACTTGGATGTCCAAGTTTTGTTCTCCTAGGTTGAAGCATTCGTTTGCAGGAAGAGTTTGAATTTTTAGGTTTCACTGCGTTTTCTTCTATATTGACAGATGCAGTTAGAACTCTAAATCAAACACGGTTTGTTCTAGCTTCTTGAAACTTGGAACAATACAGTAGTTCTAAGTTCTATCTCTAAGGTTTGTGTCCTCTTGATGTAGCCTTAAGCAGAGACTGGCGAATAACTCATTCAATGAAAGGCATTGTTAGGCTGCCAAAAAACTACAGTCTCCTGAAATCACAACATATATGTGTTCTTCCGAACTTCATGATAACTTCAAGTAATGAGCAGTACACCAATCAAACTTGGATGCCCAAGTTTCGTTCTCCTAGGTTGAAGCATTCGTTTGCAGGAACAGTTTTAATTTTTAGGTTTCACTGCGTTTTCTCCTATATTGACAGATGCAGTTAGAACTCTAAATCAAACACGGTTTGTGCTAGCATCTTGAAACTTGACACAATACAGTAGTTCTACGTTCTATCTCTAAGTTTTGTTTCCTCATGATGTAGCCTTAAGCAGAGACTGGCGAATAACTCATTCAATGAAAAGGCATTGGTAGGCTGCCAAAAACTACAGTCTCCTGAAATCAGAACATATATTTTTTCTTCCGACCTTCATGATACTTTTAAGTAATGAGCAGTACACCAATCAAACTTGGATGCCCAAGTTTCGTTCTCCTGGGTTGAAGCATTCGTTTGCATGAACAGTTTGAATTTTTTAGGTTTCAATCTGTTTTCTCCTATATTGACAGATGCAGTTCGAACTCTAAATCAAACACGGTTTGTGGTAGCTTCTTGAAAATTGACACAATAAAGTAGTTCTACATTCTATCCCTAAGGTTTGTTTCCTCTTTGATGTACCCTAAGCAGAGACTGGCGAATAACACTTTCAATGAAAGGCATTGTTAAGCTTCCAAAAAACTAACCATCTCCTGAAATCTCAATGTATATTTTTTCGTCCGACCTTCATGATAACTTCAAGTAATGAGCAGTACACCAATCAAACTTGGATGCCCAACTTTCGTTCTCCTAGGTTGAAACATTCGTTTGCAGGAACAGTTTGAATTTTTAGGTTTCACTGCGTTTTCCCCTATATTGACAGATGCAGTTAGAACTCTAAATCAAACACGGTTTGTGCTAGCTTCTTGAAACTTGGAACAATACAGTAGTTCTACGTTCTATCTCTAAGGTTTGTGTCCTCTTGATGTAGCCTTAAGCAGAGACTGGCGAATAACTCATTCAATGAAAGGCATTGTTAGGCTGCCAAAAAACTACAGTCTCCTGAAATCACAACATATATTTTTTCTTCCGAACTTCATGATAACTTCAAGTAATGAGCAGTACACCAATCAAACTTGGATGCCCAAGTTTCGTTCTCCTAGGTTGAAGCATTCGTTTGCAGGAACAGTTTTAATTTTTAGGTTTCACTGCGTTTTCTCCTATATTGACAGATGCAGTTAGAACTCTAAATCAAACACGTTTTGTGCTAGCCTCTTGAAACTTGACACAATACAGTAGTTCTACGTTCTATCTCTAAGGTTTGTTTCCTCATGATGTAGCCTTAAGCAGAGACTGGCGAATAACTCATTCAATGAAAGGCATTGGTAGGCTGCCAAAAAACTACAGTCTCCTGAAATCAGAACATATATTTTTTCTTCCGACCTTCATGATACCTTTTAAGTAATGAGCAGTACACCAATCAAACTTGGATGCCAAGTTTCGTTCTCCTAGGTTGAAGCATTCGTTCGCATGAACAGTTTGAATTTTTAGGTTTCAATCTGTTTTCTCCTATATTGACAGATGCAGTTCGAACTCTAAATCAAACACGGTTTGTGGTAGCTTCTGAAACTTGACACATTAAAGTAGTTTACATTCTATCCCTAAGGTTTGTTTCCTCTTGATGTACCCTAAGCAGAGACTGGCGAATAACACTTTCAATGAAAGGCATTTTTAAGCTTCCAAAAAACTACCCTCTCCTGAAATCTCAATGTATATTTTTTCTGTCTGACCTTCATGATAACTTCAAGTAATGAGCAGTACACCAATCAAACTTGGATGCCCAAGTTTTGTTCTCCTAGGGTGAAGCATTCGTTTGCAGGAACAGTTTGAATTTTTAGGTTTCACTGTGTTTCTCCTATATTGACAGATGCAGTTAGAACTCTAAATCAAACACGGTTTGTGGTAGCTTCTTGAAACTTGACACAATACAGTAGTTCTATGTTCTTTCTCTAAGGTTTGTTTCCTCTTGATGTAGCCTTAAGCAGAGACTGGCAAATAACTCATTCAATGAAAGGCATTGTTAGGCTGCCAAAAAACTACAGTCTCCTGAAATCACAACATATATTTTTTCTTCTGACCTTCATGATACTTTCAAGTAATGAGCAGTACACCAATCAAACTTGGATGCCAAGTTCGTTCTCCTAGGTTGAAGCATTCGTTCGCATGAACAGTTTGAATTTTTAGGTTTCAATCTGTTTCTCCTATATTGACAGATGCAGTTCGAACTCTAAATCAAACACTGTTTGTGGTAGCTTCTTGAAACTTAGAACAATACAGTAGTTCTACGTTCTATCTCTAAGGTTTGTGTCCTCTTGATGTAGCCTTAAGCAGAGACTGGCGAATAACTCATTCAATGAAAGGCATTGTTAGGCTGCCAAAAAACTACAGTCTCCTGAAATCAGAACATATATTTTTTCTTCCGACCTTCATGATACTTTCAAGTAATGAGCAGTACACCAATCAAACTTGGATGCCCAAGTTTCGTTCTCCTAGGTTGAAGCATTCGTTTGCAGAAACAGTTTGAATTTTTAGGTTTCAATCTGTTTTCTCCTATATTGACAGATGCAGTTAGAACTCTAAATCAAACACGGTTTGTGGTAGCTTCTTGAAACTTGACACAACAAAGTAGTTCTACGTTCTATCCCTAAGGTTTGTTTTCCTCTTGATGTACCCTAAGCAGAGACTGGCGAATAACACTTTCAATGAAACGCATTGTGAAGCTTCCAAAAACTACCATCTCCTGAAATCTCAATGTATATTTTTTCGTTCCGACCTTCATGATAACATCAAGTAATGAGCAGTACACCAATCAAACTTGGATGCCCAAGTTTCGTTCTCCGAGGTTGAAGCATTCGTTTGCAGGAACAGTTTGAATTTTTAGATTTCACTGCGTTTACTTCTATATTGACAGATGCAGTTAGAACTCTAAATCAAACACGGTTTGTGCTAGCTTCTTGAAGCTTGACACAATACAGTAGTTCTACCTTCTATTTCTAAGGTTTGTTTCCTCTTGATGTAGCCTTAAGCAGAGACTGGCGAATAACTCATTCAATGAAAGGCATGGTTAGGCTGCCAAAAAACTACAGTCTCCTGAAATCACAACATATATTTTTTCTTCCGACCTTCATGATACTTTCAAGTAATGAGCAGTACACCAATCAAACTTGGATGTCCAAGTTTCGTTCTTCCTAGGTTGAAGCATTCGTTTGCAGGAACAGTTTGAATTTTTAGGTTTCACTGCGTTTTCTTCTATATTGACACATGCAGTTAGAAATCTAAATCAAATACGGTTTGTGCTAGCTTCTTGAAACTTGGCACAATACAATAGTTCTACTTTCTATCTCTAAGGTTTGTTTCCTCTTGATGTAGCCTTAAGCAGAGACTGGCGAATAACTCATTCAATGAAAGGCATTGTTAAGCTTCCAAAAAACTACCATCTCCTGAAATCTCAATGTATATTTTTTCATCCGACCTTCATGATAACTTCAAGTAATGAGCAGTACACCAATCAAACTTGGATGCCCAAGTTTCGTTCTCCTAGGTTGAAGCATTCGTTTGCAGGAACAGTTTGAATTTTTAGGTTTCACTGCATTTTCTCCTATATTGACAGATGCAGTTATAACTCTACATCAAACACGGTTTGTGGTAGCTTCTTTAAACTTGACACAATACAGTAGTTCTACGTTCTATCTTTAAGGTTTGTGTCCTCTTGATGTAGCATTAAGCAGAGACTGGCGAATAACTCATTCAATGAAAGGCATTGTTAAGCTGCCAAAAAACTACAGTCTCCTGAAATCACAACATATATTTTTCTTCCGACCCTCATGATAACTTCAAGTAATGAGCAGTACACCAAATAAACTTGGATGCCCAAGTTTCGTTCTCCTAGGTTGAAGCATTCGTTTGCAGGAACAGTTTAATTTTTAGGTTTCACTGCGTTTTCTCCTATATTGACAGATGCATTTCGAACTCTAAATCAAACACGGTTTGTGGTAGCTTCTTGAAACTTGACACAATAAAGTAGTTCTACATTCTATCCCTAGGGTTTGTTTCCTCTTGATGTACCCTAAGCAGAGTCTGCGAATAACACTTTCAATGAAAGGCATTGTTAAGCTTCCAAAAAACTACCATCTCCTGAAATCTCAATGTATATTTTTCGTCCGACCTTCATGGTAACTTCAAGTAATGAGCAGTACACCAATCAAACTTTAATGCCCAAGTTTCGTTCTCCTAGGTTGAAGCATTCGTTTGCAGGAACAGTTTGAATTTTTAGGTTTCACTGCGTTTTCTCCTATATTGACAGATGCAGTTAGAACTCTAAATCAAACACGGTTTGTGTAGCTTCTTGAAACTTGACACAATACAGTAGTTCTACGTTCTATCTCTAAGGTTTGTTTCCTCTTGATGTAGCCTTAAGCAGAGACTGGCGAATAACTCATTCAATGAAAGGCATTGTTAGGCTGCCAAAAAACTACAGTCTCCTGAAATCACAACATATATTTTTTCTTCCGACCTTCATGATAACTTCAAGTAATGAGCGGTACACCAATCAAACTTGGATGCCCAAGTTTCGTTCTCCTAGGTCGCAGCATTCCATTGCAGGAACAGTTTGAATTTTTAGGTTTCACTGCGTTTTCTCCTATATTGACAGATGCAGTTAGAACTCTAAATAAACACGGTTTGTGCTAGCTTCTTGAAACTTGACACAATAAAGTAGTTCTACATTCTATCCCTAAGGTTTGTTTTCTCTTGATGTACCCTAAGCAGAGACTGGCGAATAACACTTTCAATGAAAGGCATTGTTAAGCTTCCAAAAAACTACCATCTCCTGAAATCTCAATGCATATTTTTTCGTCCAACCTTCATGTTAACTTCAAGTAATGAGCAGTACACCAATCAAACTTGGATGCCCACGTTTCGTTCTCCTAGGTTGAAGCATTCGTTTGCAGGAACAGTTTGAATTTTTAGGTTTCACTGCGTTTACTCCTATATTGACAGATGCAGTTAGAACTCTAAATCAAACACGGTTTGTGCTAGCTTCTTGAAACTTGACACAATACAGTAGTTCTACCTTCTATTTCTAAGGTTTGTTTCCTCTTGATGTAGCCTTAAGCAGAGACTGGCGAATAACTCATTCAATGAAAGGCATTGTTAGGCTGCCAAAAAACTACAGTCTCCTGAAATCACAACATATATTTTTTCTTCCGACCTTCATGATACTTTCAAGTAATGAGCAGTACACCAATCAAACTTGTGTGTCCAAGTTTCCTTCTCCTAGGTTGAAGCATTCGTTTGCAGGAACAGTTTGAATTTTTAGGTTTCACTGTGTTTACTTCTATATTGACAGATGCAGTTAGAACTCTAAATCAAACACGGTTTGTGCTAGCTTCTTGAAACGTGACACAATACAGTAGTTCTACGTTCTATCTCTAAGGTTTGTTTCCTCTTGACGTAGCCTTAAGCAGAGACTGGCGAATAACTCATTCAATGAAAGGCATTGTTAGGCTGCAAAAAGCTACAGTCTCCTGAAATCACAACATATATTTTTTCTTCCGACCTTCATGATACTTTCAAGTAAAGATCAGTACACCAATCAAACTTGGATGTCCAAGTTTTGTTCTCCTAGGTTGAAGCATTCGTTTGCAGGAACAGTTTGAATTTTTAGGTTTCACTGCGTTTTCTTCTATATTGACAGATGCAGTTAGAACTCTAAATCAAACACGGTTTGTGCTAGCTTCTTGAAACTTGACACAATACAGTAGTTCTACATTGTAACTATAAGATTTGTTTCCTCTTGATGTAGCCTTAAGCAGAGACTGGCGAATAACACATTCAATGAAAGGCATTGTTAAACTTCCAAAAAACTACCATCTCCTGAAATCACAACTTATATTTTTTCTTCCGACCTTCATGATACTTTCAAGTAATGAGCAGTACACCAATCAAACTTGGATGTCCAAGTTTCGTTCTCCTAGGTTGAGGCATTCGTTTGCAGGAACAGTTTGAATTTTTAGGTTCACTGCATGTTCTTCTATATTGACAGATGCAGTTAGAACTCTAAATCAAACACGGTTTGTGTTAGCTTCTTGAAACTTGACACAATACAGTAGTTCTACGTTCTACCTCTAATGTTTGTTTCCTCTTGATGTAGCCTTAAGCAGAGACTGGTGAATAACTCATTCACTGAAAGTCATTGTTAGGATGCCAAAAAACTGCTGTCTCCTGAAATCACAACATATAATTTTTCTTCCGACCTTCATGATACTTTCAAGTAATGAGCAGTACACCAATCAAACTTGGATGTTCAAGTTTCGTTCTCCTAGGTTGAAGCATTCGTTTGCAGGAACAGTTTGAATTTTTAGGTTTCACTGCGTTTTCTCCTATATTGACAGATGCAGTTAGAACTCTAAATCAAACACGCTTTGTGCTAGCCTCTTGAAACTTGACACAATACAGTAGTTCTACGTTCTAACTCTAAGGTTTGTTTCCTCTTGTTGTAGCCTTAAGCAGAGACTGGCGAATAACACATTCAATGAAAGGCATTGTTAAGCTTCCAAAAAACTGCCATCTCCTGAAATCACAACATATAATTTTTCTTCCGACCTTCATGATACTTTCAAGTAATGAGCAGTACACCAATCAAACTTGGATGTCCAAGTTTCGTTCTCCTAGGTTGAAGCATTCGTTTGCAGGAACAGTTTGAATTTTTAATTTTCACTGCGTTTTCTTCTATATTGACAGATGCAGTTAGAATTCTAAATCAAACACGGTTTGTGCTAGCCTCTTGAAACTTGACACAATACAGTAGTTCTACGTTCTAACTCTAAGGTTTGTTTCCTCTTGATGTAGCCTTAAGCAGAGACTGGCGAATAACACATGCAATGAAAGGCATTGTTAAGCTTCCAAAAAACTACCATCTCCTGAAATCTCAATGTATATTTTTTCATCCAACCTTCATGATAATTTCAAGTAATGAGCAGTACACCAATCAAACTTGGATGCCCAAGTTTCGTTCTCCTAGGTTGAAGCATTCGTTTGCAGGAACAGTTTGAATTTTTAGGTTTCACTGCGTTTTCTCCTATATTGACAGATGCAGTTCGAACTCTAAATCAAACACGGTTGGTGGTAGCTTCTTGAAACTTGACAAAATAAAGAGGTTCTACGTTCTATCTCTAAGGTTTGTGTCCTCTTGATGTAGCCTTAAGCAGAGACTGGCGAATAACTCATTCAATGAAAGGCGTTGGTAGGCTGCCAAAAAACTACAGTCTCCTGAAATCACAACATATATTTTTTCTTCTGACCTTCATGATACTTTCAAGTAATGAGCAGTACACCAATCAAACTTGGATGTCCAAGTTTCGTTCTCCTAGGTTGAAGCATTCGTTTGCAGGAACAGTTTGAATTTTTAGGTTTCACTGCGTTTTCTTCTATATTGACAGATGCAGTTAGAAGTCTAAATCAAACAGGGTTTTTGCTAGCCTCTTGAAACTTGACACAATACAGTAGTTCTACTTTCTATCCCTAAGGTTTGTTTCCTCTTGATGTACCCTAAGCAGAGACTGGCGAATAACACTTTCAATGAAAGGCATTGTTAAGCTTGAAAAAACTACCATCTCCTGAAATCTCAATGTATATTTTTTCGTCCAACCTTCATGATAACTTCAAGTAATGAGCAGTACACCATTCAAACTTGGGTGCCCAAGTTTCGTTCTCCTAGGTTGAAGCATTCGTTTGCAGGAACAGTTTGAATTTTTAGGTTTCACTGCGTTTTCTCCTATATTGACAGATGCAGTTAGAACTCTAAATCAAACACGGTTTGTGTAGCTTCTTGAAACTTGACACAATACAGTAGTTCTACGTTCTATCTCTAAGGTTTGTTTCCTCTTGATGTAGCCTTAAGCAGAGACTGGCGAATAACTCATTCAATGAAAGGCATTGTTAGGCTGCCAAAAAACTACAGTCTCCTGAAATCACAACATATATTTTTTCTTCCGACCTTCATGATAACTTCAAGTAATGAGCGGTACACCAATCAAACTTGGATGCCCAAGTTTCGTTCTCCTAGGTCGCAGCATTCCATTGCAGGAACAGTTTGAATTTTTAGGTTTCACTGCGTTTTCTCCTATATTGACAGATGCAGTTAGAACTCTAAATAAACACGGTTTGTGCTAGCTTCTTGAAACTTGACACAATAAAGTAGTTCTACATTCTATCCCTAAGGTTTGTTTTCTCTTGATGTACCCTAAGCAGAGACTGGCGAATAACACTTTCAATGAAAGGCATTGTTAAGCTTCCAAAAAACTACCATCTCCTGAAATCTCAATGCATATTTTTTCGTCCAACCTTCATGTTAACTTCAAGTAATGAGCAGTACACCAATCAAACTTGGATGCCCACGTTTCGTTCTCCTAGGTTGAAGCATTCGTTTGCAGGAACAGTTTGAATTTTTAGGTTTCACTGCGTTTACTCCTATATTGACAGATGCAGTTAGAACTCTAAATCAAACACGGTTTGTGCTAGCTTCTTGAAACTTGACACAATACAGTAGTTCTACCTTCTATTTCTAAGGTTTGTTTCCTCTTGATGTAGCCTTAAGCAGAGACTGGCGAATAACTCATTCAATGAAAGGCATTGTTAGGCTGCCAAAAAACTACAGTCTCCTGAAATCACAACATATATTTTTTCTTCCGACCTTCATGATACTTTCAAGTAATGAGCAGTACACCAATCAAACTTGTGTGTCCAAGTTTCCTTCTCCTAGGTTGAAGCATTCGTTTGCAGGAACAGTTTGAATTTTTAGGTTTCACTGTGTTTACTTCTATATTGACAGATGCAGTTAGAACTCTAAATCAAACACGGTTTGTGCTAGCTTCTTGAAACGTGACACAATACAGTAGTTCTACGTTCTATCTCTAAGGTTTGTTTCCTCTTGACGTAGCCTTAAGCAGAGACTGGCGAATAACTCATTCAATGAAAGGCATTGTTAGGCTGCCAAAAAACTACAGTCTCCTGAAATCACAACATATATTTTTTCTTCCGACCTTCATGATACTTTCAAGTAATGAGCAGTACACCAATCAAACTTGTATGTCCAAGTTTCGTTCTCCTAGGTTGAAGCATTCGTTTGCAGGAAGAGTTTGAATTTTTAGGTTTCACTGCGTTTTCTTCTATATTGACAGATCCAGTTAGAACTCTAAATCAAACACGGTTTGTGCTAGCCTCTTGAAACTTGAAATAATAGAGTAGTTCTATGTTCTAACTCTAAGGATGGTTTCCTCTTGATGTAGCCTTAAGCAGAGACTGGCGAATAACACATTCAATGAAAGGCATTGTTAAGCTTCCAAAAAACTACCATCTCCTGAAATCACAACATATATTTTTTCTTCCGACCTTCCTGATACTTTCAACTAATGAGCAGTACACCAATCAAACTTGGATGCCCAAGTTTCGTTCTCCTAGGTTGAAGCATTCGTTTGCAGGAACAGTTTGAATTTTTAGGTTTCAATCTGTTTTCTCCTATATTGACAGATGCAGTTAGAACTCTAACTCAAACACGGTTTGTGGTAGCTTCTTGAAACTTGACACAATAAAGTAGTTCTATGTTCTATCCCTAAGGTTTGTTTCCTCTTGATGTACCCTAAGCAGAGACAGGTGAATAACACTTTCAATGAAAGGCATTGTTAAGCTTCCAAAAAACTTCCATCTCCTGAAATCTGAATGTATATTTTTTCGTCCGACCTTCATGATAACTTCAAGTAATGAGCAGTACACCAATCAAACTTGGATGCCCAAATTTCGTTCTCCTAGGTTGAAGCATTCGTTTGCAGGAACAGTTTTAAATTTTAGGTTTCACTGCGTTTTCTCCTATATTGACAGATGCAGTTAGAACTCTAAATCAAACATGGTTTGTGGTAGCTTCTTAAACTTGACACATTACAGTAGTTCTACGTTGTATCTCTAAGGTTTGCTTCCTCTTGATGTAGCCTTAAGCAGAGACTGGCGAATAACTCATTTACTGAAAGGCATTGTTAGGATGCCAAAAAACTGCTGTCTCCTGAAATCACAACATATATTTTTTTCTTCCAACCTTCATGATACTTTCAAGTAATGAGCGGTACACCAATCAAACTTGGATGCCCAAGTTTCGTTCTCCTAGGTTTAAGCATTCGTTTGCAGGAACAGTTTTAATTTTTAGGTTTCACTGCGTTTTCTCCTATATTGACAGATGCAGTTAGAACTCTAAATCAAACACGGTTTGTGGTAGCTTCTTGAAACTTGACACAATAAAGTAGTTCTACGTTCTATCCCTAAGATTTGTTTCCTCTTGATGTAGCCTTAAGCAGAGACTGGCGAATAACACTTTCAATGAAAGGCATTGTTAAGCTTCCAAAAAACTACCATCTCCTGATCTCAATGTATATTTTTTCATCCGACCTTCATGATAACTTCAAGTAATGAGCAGTACACCAATCAAACTTGGATGCCCAAGTTTCGTTCTCCTAGTTTGAAGCATTCGTTTGCAGGAACAGTTTGAATTTTTAGGTTTCACTGCGTTTTCTTTTATATAGACAGATGCAGTTAGAACTCTAAATCAAACACGGTTTGTGGTAGCTTCTTGAAACTTGACACAATACAGTAGTTCTACGTTCTATCTCTAAGGTTTGTTTCCTCTTGATGTAGCCTTAAGCAGAGACTGGCGAATAACTCATTCAATGAAAGGCATTGTTAGGTTGCCAAAAAACTACAGTCTCCTGAAATCACAACATATATTTTTTCTTCCGACCTTCATGATACTTTCAAGTAATGAGCAGTACACCAGTCAAACTTGGATGTCCAACTTTCGTTCTCCTAGGTTGAAGCATTCGTTTGCAGGAACAGTTTGAATTTTTAGGTTTCACTGCGTTTTCTTCTATATTGACAGATGCAGTTAGAACTCTAAATCAAACACGGTTTGTGCTAGCTTCTTGAAACTTGACACAATACAGTAGTTCTACATTGTAACTATAAGATTTGTTTCCTCTTGATGTAGCCTTAAGCAGAGACTGGCGAATAACACATTCAATGAAAGGCATTGTTAAACTTCCAAAAAACTACCATCTCCTGAAATCACAACTTATATTTTTTCTTCCGACCTTCATGATACTTTCAAGTAATGAGCAGTACACCAATCAAACTTGGATGTCCAAGTTTCGTTCTCCTAGGTTGAAGCATTCGTTTGCAGGAACAGTTTGAATTTTTAGGTTTCACTGCATGTTCTTCTATATTGACAGATGCAGTTAGAACTCTAAATCAAACACGGTTTGTGTTAGCTTCTTGAAACTTGACACAATACAGTAGTTCTACGTTCTATCTCTAATGTTTGTTTCCTCTTGATGTAGCCTTAAGCAGAGACTGGTGAATAACTCATTCACTGAAAGTCATTGTTAGGATGCCAAAAAACTGCTGTCTCCTGAAATCACAACATATAATTTTTCTTCCGACCTTCATGATACTTTCAAGTAATGAGCAGTACACCAATCAAACTTGGATGTTCAAGTTTCGTTCTCCTAGGTTGAAGCATTCGTTTGCAGGAACAGTTTGAATTTTTAGGTTTCACTGCGTTTTCTCCTATATTGACAGATGCAGTTAGAACTCTAAATCAAACACGCTTTGTGCTAGCCTCTTGAAACTTGACACAATACAGTAGTTCTACGTTCTAACTCTAAGGTTTGTTTCCTCTTGTTGTAGCCTTAAGCAGAGACTGGCGAATAACACATTCAATGAAAGGCATTGTTAAGCTTCCAAAAAACTGCCATCTCCTGAAATCACAACATATATTTTTTCTTCCGACCTTCATGATACTTTCAAGTAATGAGCAGTACACCAATCAAACTTGGATGTCCAAGTTTCCTTCTCCTAGGTTGAAGCATTCGTTTGCAGGAACAGTTTGAATTTTTAATTTTCACTGCGTTTTCTTCTATATTGACAGATGCAGTTAGAATTCTAAATCAAACAGGGTTTGTGCTAGCCTCTTGAAACTTGACACAATACAGTAGTTCTACGTTCTAACTCTAAGGTTTGTTTCCTCTTGATGTAGCCTTAAGCAGAGACTGGCGAATAACACATGCAATGAAAGGCATTGTTAAGCTTCCAAAAAACTACCATCTCCTGAAATCACAACATATATTTTTTCTTCCGACCTTCATGATACTTTCAAGTAATGAGCAGTACACCAATCAAACTTGGATATCCAAGTTTCGTTCTCCTAGGTTGACGCATTCGTTTGCAGGAACAGTTTGAATTTATAGGTTTCACTGCGTTTTCTCCAATATTGACAGATGCAGTTAGAACTCTAAATCAAACACGGTTTGTGGTAGCTTCTTGAAACTTGACACAATACAGTAGTTCCACGTTCTATCTCTAAGGTTTGTTTCCTCTTGATGTAGACTTAAGCAGAGACTGGCGAATAACTCATTCAATGAAAGGCGTTGGTAGGCTGCCAAAAAACTACAGTCTCCTGAAATCACAACATATATTTTTTCTTCCGACCTTCATGATACTTTCAAGTAATGAGCAGTACACCAATCAAACTTGGATGTTCAAGTTTCGTTCTCCTAGGTTGAAGCATTCGTTTGCAGGAAGAGTTTGAATTTTTAGGTTTCACTGCATTTTCTTCTATATTGACAGATGCAGTTAGAACTCTAAATCAAACATGGTTTGTGCTAGCCTCTTGAAACTTGACACAATACAGTAGTTCTACGTTCTAACTCTAAGGTTTGTTTCCTCTTGTTGTAGCCTTAAGCAGAGACTGGCGAATAACACATTCAATGAAAGGCATTGTTAAGCTTCCAAAAAACTGCCATCTCCTGAAATCACAACATATATTTTTTCTTCCGACCTTCATGACTTTCAAGTAATGAGCAGTACACCAATCAAACATGGATGTCCAAGTTTCCTTCTCCTAGGTTGAAGCATTCGTTTGCAGGAACAGTTTGAATTTTTAGGTTTCACTGCGTTTTCTTCTATATTGACAGATGCAGTTAGAATTCCAAATCAAACACGGTTTGTGCCAGCCTCTTGAAACTTGACACAATACAGTAGTTCTACGTTCTAACTCTAAGGTTTGTTTCCTCTTGATGTAGCCTTAAGCAGAGACTGGCGAATAACACATTCAATGAAAGGCATTGTTAAGGTTCCAAAAAACTACCATCTCCTGAAATCACAACATATATTTTTTCTTCCGACCTTCATGATACTTTCAAGTAATGAGCAGTACACCAATCAAACTTGGATGTCCAAGAATCGTTCTCCTAGGTTGAAGCATTCATTTGCAGGAACAGTTTGAATTTATAGGTTTCACTGAGTTTTCTTCTATATTGACAGATGCAGTTAGAACTCTCAATCAAACACGGTTTGTGCTAGCTTCTTGAAACTTGACACAATACAGTAGTTCTACGTTCTATCCCTAAGGTTTGTTTCCTCTTGATGTAGCCTAAAGCAGAGACTGGCGAATAACCCTTTCAATGAAAGGCATTGTTAAGCTTCCAAAAAACTACCATCTCCTGAAATCTCAATGTATATTTTTTCATCCGACTTTCATGATAACTTCAAGTAATGAGCACTACACCAATCAAACTTGGATGCCCAAGTTTCGTTCTCCTAGGTTGAAGCATTCGTTTGCAGGAACAGTTTGAATTTTTAGGTTTCACTCTGGTTTCTCCTATATTGACAGATGCAGTTCGAACTCTAAATCAAACACGGTTTGTGGTAGCCTCTTGAAACTTGACACAATAAAGTAGTTCTACGTTCTATCCCTAAGGTTTGTTTCCGATTGATGTAGCCTTAAGCAGAGACTGGCGAATAACTCATTCAATGAAAGGCGTTGGTAGGCTGCCAAAAAACTACAGTCTCCTGAAATCACAACATATATTTTTTCTTCCGACCTTCATGATAACTTCAAGTAATGAGCAGTACACCAATCAAACTTGGATGCCAAGTTTCGTTCTCCTAGGTTGAAGCATTCGTTTGCAGGAACAGTTTGAATTTTTAGGTTTCACTGCGTTTTCTCCTATATTGACAGACGCAGTTCGAACTCTAAATCAAACACGATTTGTGGTAGCTTCTTGAAACTTGACACAATACAGTAGTTCTACGTTCTATCTCTAAGGTTTGTTTCCTCTTGATGTAGCCTTAAGCTGAGACTGGCGAATAACTCATTCAATGAAAGGCATTGTTAGGCTGCCAAAAAACTACAGTCTCCTGAAATCACAACATATTTTTTTTCTTCCGACCTTCATGATAACTTCAAGTAATGAGCACTACACCAATCAAACTTGGATGCCCAAGTTTCGTTCTCCTACGTTGAAGCATTCGTTTGCAGGAACAGTTTGAATTTTTAGGTTTCACTGCGTTTTCTCCTATATTGACAGATGCAGTTTGAACTCTAAATCAAACACGGTTTGTGGTAGCTTCTTGAAACTTGACACAATACAGTAGTTCTACATTCTATCTCTAAGGTTTGTTTCCTCTTGATGTAGCCTTAAGCAGAGACTGGCGAATAACTCATTCAATGAAAGGCATTGTTAGGCTGCCAAAAAACAACAGTCTCCTGAAATCACAACATATATTTTTTCTTCCGACCTTCATGATAACATCAAGTAATGAGCAGTACACCAATCAAACTTGGATGCCCAAGTTTCGTTCTCCTAGGTTGAAGCATTCGTTTGCAGGAACAGTTTGAATTTTTAGGTTTCACTGCGTTTTCTCCTATATTGACAGATGCAGTTAGAACTCTAAATCAAACACGGTTTGTGGTAGCTTCTTGAAACTTGACACAATACAGTAGTTCTACGTTCTAACTCTAAGGTTTGTTTCCTCTTGATGTAGCCTTAAGCAGAGACTGGCGAATAACTAATTCAATGAAAGGCGTTGGCAGGCTGCCAAAAAACTACAGTCTCCTGAAATCACAACATATATTTTTTCTTCCGACCTTCATGATAACTTCAAGTAATGAGCAGTACACCAATCAAACGTGGATGCCCAAGTTTCGTTCTCCTAGGTGGAAGCATTCGTTAGCATGAACAGTTTGAATTTTTAGGTTGCACTGCGTTTTCTCCTGTATTGACAGATGCAGTTAGAACTCTAAATCAAACACGGTTTGTGCTAGCCTCTTGAAACTTGACACAATACAGTAGTTCTACGTTCTAACTCTAAGGTTTGTTTCCTCTTGATGTAGCCTTAAGCAGAGACATGAGAATAACACTTTCAATGAAAGGCATTGTTAAGCTTCCAAAAAACTACCATCTCCTGAAATCTCAACGTATATTTTTTCATCCGACCTTGATGATAACTTCAAGTAATGAGCAGTACACCAATCAAACTTGGATGTCCAAGTTTCTTCTCCTAGGATGAAGCATTCGTTTGCAGGAACAGTTTGAATTTTTAGGTTTCACTGCGTTTTCTCCTATATTGACCGATGCAGTTCGAACTCTAAATCAAACACGGTTTGTGGTAGCTTCTTGAAACTTGACACAATACAGTAGTTCTACGTTCTATCTCTAAGGTTTGTTTCCTCTTGATGGAGCCTTAAGCAGAGACTGGCGAATAACTCATTCAATGAAAGGCATTGTTAGGCTGCCAAAAAACTACAGTCTCCTGAAATAACAACATATATTTTTTCTTCCGACCTTCATGATACTTTCAGTAATGAGCAGTACACCAATCAAACTTGGATGTCCAAGTTTCGTTCTCCTATGTTGAAGCATTCGTTTGCAGGAACAGTTTGAATTTTTATGTTTCACTGCGTTTTCTCCTATATTGACAGATGCAGTTCGAACTCTAAATCAAACACAGTTGGTGCTAGCTTCTTGAAACTTGACAAATTAAAGTAGTTCTACGTTCTATCCCTAAGGTTTGTGTCCTCTTGATGTAGCCTTAAGCAGAGACTGGCGAATAACTCATTCAATGAAAGGCGTTGTTTGGCTGCCAAAAAACTACAGTCTCCTGAAATCACAACATATATTTTTTCTTCCGACCTTCATGATACTTTCAAGTAATGAGCAGTACAAAAATCAAACTTGGATGCCCAAGTTTCGTTCTCCTAGATTGAAGCATTCGTTTGCAGGAACAGTTTGAATTTTAAGGTTTCACTCTGTTTTCTCCTGTATTGACAGATGCAGTTAGAACTCTAAATCAAACACGGTTTGTGGTAGCTTCTTGAAACTTGACACAATACAGTAGTTGTACGTTCTATCTCTAAGGTTTGTTTCCTCTTGATGTAGCCTAAAGCAGAGAATGGCGAATAACTCATTCAATGAAAGGCTTTGGCAGGTTGCCAAAAAACTACAGTCTCCTGAAATCACAACATATATTTTTTCTTCCGACCTTCATGATAACTTCAAGTAATGAGCAGTACACCAATCAAACTTGGATGCCCAAGTTTTGTTCTCCTAGGTTGAAGCATTCGTTTGCAGGAACAGTTTGAATTTTTAGGTTTCACTGCGTTTTCTTCTATATTGACAGATGCAGTTAGAACTCTAAATCAAACAAGGTTTGTGCTAGCCTCTTGAAACTTGATAAAATACAGTAGTTCTACGTTCTAACTCTAAGGATTGTTTCCTCTTGATGTAGCCTTAAGCAGAGGCTTGCGAATAACACTTTAAATGAAAGTCATTGTTAAGCTTCCAAAAAACTACCATCTCCTGAAATCTCAATGTATATTTTTTCATCCGACCTTCATGATACTTTCAAGTAATGAGCAGTACACCAATCAAACTTGGATGCCAAGATTCATTCTCCTAGGTTGAAGCATTCGTTTGCAGGAACAGTTTGAATTTTTAGGTTTCACTGTGTTTTCTCCTATATTGACAGATGCAGTTAGAACTCTAAATCAAACACGGTTTGTGCTACCTTCTTGAAACTTGACACAATACAGTAGTTCTACGTTCTATCTCTAAGGTTTGTTTCCTCTTGATGTAGCCTTAAGCAGAGACTGGCGAATAACTCATTCAATGAAAGGCATTGTTAGGCTGCCAAAAAACTACAGTCTCCTGAAATCACAACATATATTTTTTCTTCCGACCTTCATGATAACTTCACGTAATGAGCAGTACACCAATCAAACTTGGATGCCCAAGTTTCCTTCTCCTAGGTTGAAGCATTCGTTTGCAGGAACAGTTTGAATTTTTAGGTTTCACTCTGTTTTCTCCTATATTGACAGATGCAGTTCGAACTCTAAATCAAACACGGTTTGTGGTAGCTTCTTGAAACTTGACACAATAAAGTAGTTCTACGTTCTATCCATAAGGTTTGTTTCCTCTTGATGTAGCCTTAAGCAGAGACTGGCGAATAACACTTTCAATGAAAGGCATTGTTAAGCTTCCAAAAAACTACCATCTCCTGAAATCTCAATGTATATTTTTTCATCCGACTTTCATGATAACTTCAAGTAATGAGCAGTACACCAATCAAACTTGGATGCCCAAGTTTCATTCTCCTAGGTTGAAGCATTCGTTTGCAGGAACAGTTTGAATTTTTAGGTTTCACTGCGTTTTCTCCTATAATCACAGACGCAGTCCGAACTCTAAATCAAACACGGTTGGTGCTAGCTTCTTGAAACTTGACAAAATAAAGTAGTTCTACGTTCTATCTCTAAGGTTTGTGTCCTCTTGATGTAGCCTTAAGAAGAGACTGGCGAATAACTCATTCAATGAAAGGCGTTGTTTGGCTGCCAAAAAACTACATTCTCCTGAAATCACAACATATATTTTTTTTTCCGAACTTCATGATACTTTGAAGTAATGAGAAGTACACCAATCAAACTTGGATGCCCAGGTTTTGTTCTCCTACGTTGAAGCATCCGTTTGCAGGAACCATTTGAATTTTTAGGTTTCACTGCGTTTTCTCCTATATTGACAGATGCAGTTAGAACTCTAAATCAAACACGGTTTGTGGTAGCTTCTTGAAACTTGACACAATACAGTAGTTGTACGTACTATCTCTAAGGTTTGTTTCCTCTTGATGTAGCCTTAAGTAGAGACTGGTGAATAACACTTTCAATGAAAGGCATTGTTAAGCTTCCAAAAAACTACCATCTCCTGAAATCTCAATGTATATTTTTTCATCCGACCTTCACGATAACTTCAAGTAATGAGCAGTACACCAATCAAACTTGGATGCCCAAGTTTCGTTCTCCTAGGTTGAAGCATTCGTTTGCAGGAACAGTTTGAATTTTTAGGTTTCACTGCGTTTTCTCCTATATTGACAGATGCAGTTTGAACTCTAAATCAAACACGGTTTGTGGTAGCTTCTTGAAACTTGACACAATACAGTAGTTGTACATACTATCTCTAAGGTTTGTTTCCTCTTGATGTAGCCTTAAGAAGAGACTGGCGAATAACTCATTCAATGAAAGGCATTGTTAGGCTGCCAAAAAACTACAGTCTCCTGAAATCACAACATATATTTTTTCTTCCGACCTTCATGATACTTTCAAGTAATGAGCAGTACACCAATCAAACTAGGAAGTCCAAGTTTCGTTCTCCTAGGTTGAAGCATTCGTTTGCAGGAACAGTTTGAATTTTTAGGTTTCACTGTGTTTTCTCCTATAATGACAGACGCAGTCCGAACTCTAAATCAAACACGGTTGGTGCTAGCTTCTTGAAACTTGACAAAATAAAGTAGTTCTACGTTCTATCTCTAAGGTTTGTGTCCTCTTGATGTAGCCTTAAGAAGAGACTGGCGAATAACTCATTAAATGAAAGGCGTTGGCAGGCTGCCAAAAAAATAGAGTCTCCTGAAATCACAACATATATTTTTTCTTCCGACCTTCATGATAACTTCAAGTAATGAGCAGTACACCAATCAAACTTGGATGCCCAAGTTTCGTTCTCCTAGGTTGAAGCATTCGTTTGCAGGAACAGTTTGAATTTTTAGGTTTCACTGCGTTTTCTTCTATATTGACAGATGCAGTTAGAACTCTAAATCAAACACGGTTTGTGCTAGCCTCTTGAAAATTGACACAATACAGTAGTTCTACGTTCTAACTCTAAGGTGTGTTTCCTCTTGATGTAGCCTTAAGCAGAGACTTGCGAATAACACTTTCAATGAAAGGCATTCTTAAGCTTCCAAAAGACTACCGTCTCCTGAAATCTCAATGTATATTTTTTCATCCGACCTTCATGATAACTTCAAGTAATGAGCAGTACACCAATCAAACTTGGATGCCCAAGTTTCGTTCTCCTAGGTTGAAGCATTCGTTTGCAGGAACAGTTTGAATTTTTAGGTTTCACTGCGTTTTCTCCTATATTGACAGATGCAGTTAGAACTCTAAATCAAACACGGTTTGTGGTAGCTTCTTGAAACTTGACACAATACAGTAGTTGTACGTTCTATCTCTAAGGTTTGTTTCCTCTTGATGTAGCCTTAAGCAGAGACTGGCGAATAACTCATTCAATGAAAGGCATTGTTAGGCTGCCAAAAAACTACAGTCTCCTGAAATCACAACATATATTTTTTCTTCCGACCTTCATGATACTTTCAAGTAATGAGCAGTACACCAATCAAACTTGGAAGTCCAAGTTTTGTTCTCCTAGGTTGAAGCATTCGTTTGCAGGAACAGTTTCAATTTTTAGGTTTCACTGTGTTTTCTCCTATAATGAGAGACGCAGTCCGAACTCTAAATCAAACACGGTTGGTGCTACCTTCTTGAAACTTGACAAAATAAAGTAGTTCTACGTTCTATCTCTAAGGTTTGTGTCCTCTTGATGTAGCCTTAAGAATAGACTGGCAAATAACTCATTCAATGAAAGGCATTGTTTGGCTGCCAAAAAACTACAGTCTCCTGAAATCACAACATATGTCTTTTTTCCGAACTTCATGATATTTTCAAGTAATGAGAAGTACACCAATCAAACTTGGATGCCCAGGTTTCGTTCTCCTATGTTGAAGCATCCGTTTGCAGGAACCGTTTGAATTTTTAGGTTTCACTGCCTTTTCTCCTATATTGACAGATGCAGTTAGAACTCTAAATCAAACACGGTTTGTGGTAGCTTCTTGAAACTTGACACAATACAGTAGTTCTACGTTCTATCTCTAAGGTTTGTTTCCTCTTGATGTAGCCTTAAGCAGAGACTGGCGAATAACTCATTCAATGAAAGGCATTGCTAGGCTGCCAAAAAACTACAGTCTCCTGAAATCACAACATATATTTTTTCTTCCGACCTTCATGATAACTTCAAGTAATGAGCAGTACACCAATCAAACTTGGATGCCCAAGTTTCGTTCTCCTAGGTTGAAGCATTCGTTTGCAGGAACAGTTTGAATTTTTAGGTTTCACTGCGTTTTCTCCTATATTGACAGATGCAGTTAGAACTCTAAATCAAACACGGTTTGTGGTAGCTTCTTGAAACTTGACACAGTACAGTAGTTCTACCTTCTATCTCTAAGGTTTGTTTCCTCTTGATGTAGCCTTAAGCAGAGACTGCGAATAACTCATTCAATGAAAGGCGTTGGTAGGCTGCCAATAAACTACAGTCTCCTGAAATCACAACATATATTTTTTCTTCCGACCTTCATGATACTTTCAAGTAATGAGCAGTACACCAATCAAACTTTTATGTCCACGTTTCGTTCTCCTAGGTTGAAGCATTCGTTTGCCGGAACAGTTTGAATTTTTAGGTTTCACTGCGTTTTCTTCTATATTGACAGATGCAGTTAGAACTCTAAATCAAACACGGTTTGTGCTAGCCTCTTGAAACTTGAAACAATACAGTAGTTCTACGTTCTAACTCTAAGGTTTGTTTCATCGTGATGTAGCCTTAAGCAGAGACTGGCGAATAACTCATTCAATGAAAGGCCTTTTCAGGCTGCCAAAAAACTACTGTCTCCTGAAATCACAACATATATTTTTTCTTCCGACCTTCATGATAACTTCAAGTAATGAGCAGTACACCAATCAAACTTGGATGCCCAAGTTTCATTCTCCTAGGTTGAAGCATTCGTTTACTGGAACAGTTTGAATTTTTAGGTTTCACTGCGTTTTCTTCTATATTGACAGATGCAGTTAAAACTCTAAATCAAACACGGTTTGTGCTAGCCTCTTGAAAATTGACACAATACAGTAGTTCTATTCTCTAACTCTAAGGTGTGTTTCCTCTTGATGTAGCCTTAAGCAGAGACTTGCGAATAACACTTTCAATGAAAGGCATTGTTAAGCTTCCAAAAAACTACCGTCTCCTGAAATCTCAATGTATATTTTTTCATCCGACCTTCATGATAACTTCAAGTAATGAGCAGTACACCAATCAAACTGGATGCCAAGTTTCGTTCTCCTAGGTTGAAGCATTCGTTTGCAGGAATAGTTTGAATTTTTAGGTTTCACTGCGTTTTCTCCTATATTGACAGATGCAGATTGAACTCTAAATCAAACACGGTTTGTGGTAGCTTCTTGAAACTTGACACAATACAGTAGTTGTACGTTCTATCTCTAAGGTTTGTTTCCACTTGATGTAGCCTTAAGCAGAGACTGGCGAATAACTCATTCAATGAAAGGCATTGTTAGGCTGCCGAAAAACTACACTCTCCTTAAATCACAACATATATTTTTTCTTCTGACCTTCATGATACTTTCATTAATGAGCAGTACACCAATCAAACTTGGATGTCCAAGTTTCGTTTTCCTAGGTTGAAGCATTCGTTTGCAGGAACAGTTTGAATTTTTAGGTTTCACTCTGCTTTCTCCTATATTGACAGATGCAGTTCGAACTCTAAATCAAACACGGTTTGTGGTAGCTTCTTGAAACTTGACACAATAAAGTAGTTCTACGTTCTATCCCTAAGGTTTGTTTCCACTTGATGTAGCCTTAAGCAGAGACTGGCGAATAACACTTTCAATGAAAGGCATTGTTAAGGTTCCAAAAAACTACCATCTCCTGAAATCTCAATGTATATTTTTTCATCCGACCTTCATGATAACTTCAAGTAATGAGCAGTACACCAATCAAACTTGGATGCCCAAGTTTCGTTCTCCTAGGTTGAAGCATTCGTTTGCAGGAACAGTTTGAATTTTTAGGTTTCACTGCATTTTCTCCTTTATTGACAGATGCAGTTCGAACTCTAAATCAAACACGGTTTGTGGTAGCTTCTTGAAACTTGACACAATACAGTAGTTCTAAGTTCTATGTCTCAGGTTTGTTTCCTCTTGATGTAGTCTTAATCAGAGACTGGCGAATAACTCATTCATGAAAGGCTTTGGTAGGCTGTCAAAAAACTACAGTCTCCTGAAATCACAACATATATTTTTTCTTCTGAACTTCATTATATTTTCAAGTAATGAGCAGTACACCTATCAAACTTGGATGTCCAAGTTTCGTTCTCCTAGGTTGAAGCATTCGTTTGCAATAACAGTTTGAATTTTTAGGTTTCACTGCGTTTTCTCCTATATTGACAGATGCAGTTACAACTCTAAATCAAACACGGTTTGTGGTAGCTTCTTGAAACTTGACACAATACAGTAGTTCTATGTTCTATCTCTAAGGTTTGTTTCCTCTTGATGTAGCCTTAAGCAGAGACTGGCGAATAACTCATTCAATGAAAGGCATTGTTAGGCTGCCTAAAAACTACAGTCTCCTGAAATCACAACATATATTTTTTCTTCCGACCTTCATGATAACTTCAAGTAATGAGCAGTACACCAATCAAACTTGGATGCCAAGTTTCGTTCTCCTAGGTTGAAGCATTCGTTTGCAGGAACAGTTTGAATTTTTAGGTTTCACTGCGTTTTCGTCTATATTGACAGATGCAGTTAGAACTCTAAATCAAACACGGTTTGTGCTAGCCTCTTGAAACTTGACACAATACAGTAGTTCTACGTTCTAACTCTAAGGTTTGTTTCCTCTTGATGTAGCCTTAAGCACAGAATTGCGAATAACACTTTCAATGAAAGGCATTGTTAAGCTTCAAAAACTACCATCTCCTGAAATCTCAAAGTATATTTTTTCATCTGACCATCATGATAACTTCAAGTAATGAGCAGTACACCAATCAAACTTGGATGCCAAGTTCGTTCTCCTAGGTTGAAGCATTCGTTTGCAGGAACAGTTTGAATTTTTAGGTTTCACTCTGCTTTCTCCTATATTGACAGATGCAGTTTGAACTCTAAATCAAACACGGTTTGTGGTAGCTTCTTGAAATTTGACAGAATAAAGTAGTTCTACTTTCTATCCCTAAGGTTTGTTTCCGCTTGATGTAGCCTTAAGCAGAGACTGGGGAATAACACTTTCAATGAAAGGCATTGTTAATCTTTTAAAAAACTACCATCTCCTGAAATCTCAATGTATATTTTTTCATCCAAACTTCATGATAACTTCAAGTAATGAGCAGTACACCAATCAAACTTGGATGCCAAGTTTCGTTCTCCTAGGTTGAAGCATTCGTTTGCAGGAACAGTTTGAATTTTTAGGTTTCACTCTGTTTTCTCCTATATTGACAGATGCAGTTCGAACTCTAAATCAAACACGGTTTGTGGTAGCTTCTTGAAATTTGACACAAAAACGTAGTTCTACCTTCTATCCCTAAGGTTTGTTTCCGCTTGATGTAGCCTTAAGCAGAGACTGGCGAATAACACTTTCAATGAAAGGCATTGTTAAGCTTCCAAAAAACTACCATCTCCTGAAATCTCAATGTATATTTTTTCATCCAACCTTCATGATAACTTCAAGTAATGAGCAGTACACCAATCAAACTTGGATGCCCAAGTTTCGTTCTCCTAGGTTGAAGCATTCGTTTGCAGGAACAGTTTGAATTTTTAGGTTTCACTGCGTTTTCTCCTATATTGACAGATGCAGTTCGAACTCTAAATCAAACACGGTTGGTGGTAGCTTCTTGAAACTTGACAAAATAAAGAGGTTCTACGTTCTATCTCTAAGGTTTGTGTCCACTTGATGTAGCCTTAAGCAGAGACTGGCGAATAACTCATTCAATGAAAGGCGTTGTTTGGCTGCCAAAAAACTACAGTCTCCTGAAATCACAACATATATTTTTTCTTCCGACCTTCATGATAACTTCAAGTAATGAGCAGTACACCAATCAAACTTGGATGCCCAAGTTTCGTTCTCCTAGGTTGAAGCATTCGTTTGCAGGAACAGTTTGAATTTTTAGGTTTCACTGCGTTTTCTCCTATATTGACAGATGCAGTTCGAACTCTAAATCAAACACGGTTTGTGGTAGCTTCTTGAAACTTGACACAATACAGTAGTTCTACGTTCTATCTCTAAGGTTTGTTTCCTCTTGATGTAGCCTTAAGCAGAGACTGGCGAATAACACTCTCAATGAAAGGCATTGTTAAGCTTCCAAAAAACTACCATCTCCTGAAATCTCAATGTATATTTTTTCATTAGACCTTCATGATAACTTCAAGTAATGAGCAGTACACCAATCAAACTTGGATGCCCAAGTTTCGTTCTCCTAGGTTGAAGCATTCGTTTGCAGGAACAGTTTGAATTTTTAGGTTTCACTGCGTTTTCTCCTATATTGACAGATGCAGTTAGAACTCTAATTCAAACACGGTTTGTGATAGCTTCTTGAAACTTGACACAATACAGTAGTTCTACGTTCTATCTCTAAGGTTTGTTTCCTCTTGATGTAGCCTTAAGCAGAGACTGGCGAATAACTCATTCAATGAAAGGCTTTGGTAGGCTGCCAAAAAACTACAGTCTCCTGAAATCACAACATATATTTTTTCTTCCGAACTTCATGATACTTTCAGGAATGAAGTACACCAATCAAACTTGGATGTCAAAGTTTCGTTTTTTCAGGTTGAAGCATTCATTTGCAGGAACAGTTTGAATTTTTAGGTTTCACTGCATTTTCTTCTATATTGACAGATGCAGTTAGAACTCTAAATCAAACACGGTTTGTGCTAGCTTTTTGAAACTTGACACAATACAGTAGTTCTACCTTCTAAATCTAAGGTTTGTTTCCTCTTGATGTAGCCTTAAGTAGAGACTTGTGAATAACACTTTCAATGAAAGGCATTGTTAAGCTTCAAAAAAACTACCATATCCTGAAATCTCAATGTATATTTTTTCATACGACCTTCATGATAACTTCAAGTATTGAGCAGTACACCAATCATACTTGGATGCCCATGTTTCATTCTCCTAAGTTGAAGCATTCGTTTGCAGGAACAGTTTGAAATTTTAGGTTTCACTGTGTTTTCTCCTATATTGACAGATGCAGTTAGAACTGTAAATCAAACACGGTTTGTGGTAGCTTCTTGAAACTTGACACAATACAGTAGTTTTACGTTCTATCTCTAAGGTTTGTTTCCTCTTGATGTAGCCTTAAGCAGAGACTGGCGAATAACTCATTCAATGAAAGGCATTGTTAGGCTGCCAAAAAACTACAGTCTCCTGAAATCACAACATATATTTTTTCTTCCGACCTTCATGATACTTTCAAGTAATGAGCAGTACACCAATCAAACTTGGATGTCCAAGTTTCGTTCGCCTAGGTTGAAGCATTCGTTTGCAGGAACAGTTTGAATTTTTAGGTTTCACTGCGTTTGCTTCTATATTGACAGATGCAGTTAGAACTCTAAATCAAACAGGGATTGTGCTAGCTTCTTGAAACTTGACACAATATAGTAGTTCTACGTTCTAACTCAAAGGTTTGTTTCCTCTTGATGTAGCCTTAAGCAGAGACTGGTGAATAACTCATTCAATGAAATTCGTTGGTAGGCTGCCAAAACACTACAGTCTCCTGAAATCACAACATATATTTTTTCTTCCGACCTTCATGATACTTTCAAGTCATGAGCAGTACACCAATCAAACTTGGATGCCCAAGTTTCGTTCTCCTACGTTGAAGCATTCGTTTGCAGGAACAGTTTGAATTTTTAGGTTTCACTCTGTTTTCTCCTATATTGACAGATGCAGTTCGAACTCTAAATCAAACACGGTTTGTGGTGGCTTCTTGAAAGTTGACACAATAAAGTAGTTCTACGTTCTGTCCCTATGGATTGTTTCCTCTTGATGTAGCCTTAAGCAGAAACTTTCGAATAACACTTTCAATGAAAGGCATTGTTAAGCTTCCAAAAAACTACCATCTCCTGAAATCTCAATGTATATTTCTTCATCCGACCTTCATGATAACTTCAAGTAATGAGCAGTACACCAATCAAACTTGGATGCCCAAGTTTCGTTCTCCTAGGTTGAAGCATTCGTTTGCAGGAACAGTTTGAATTTTTAGGTTTCACTGCGTTTTCTCCTATATTGACAGACACAGTTCGAACTCTAAATCAAACACGGTTTGTGGTAGCTTCTTGAAACTTGACACAATACAGAAGGTCTACGTTCTATCTCTAAGGTTTGTTTCCTCTTGATGTAGCCTTAAGCAGAGACTGGCGAATAACTCATTCAATGAAAGGCATTATTAGGCTGCCAAAAAACTACAGTCTCCTGAAATCACAACATATATTTTTTCTTCCGACCTTCATGATAACTTCAAGTAATGAGCAGTACACCAATCAAACTTGGATGCCCAAGTTTCGTTCTCCTAGGTTGAAGCATTCGTTTGCAGGAACAGTTTGAATTTTTAGGTTTCACTGCATTTTCTCCTATATTGACAGATGCAGTTAGAACTCTAAATCAAACACGGTTTGTGGTAGCTTCTTGAAACTTGACACAATACAGTAGTTCTACGTTCTATCTCTAAGGTTTGTTTCCTCTTGATGTAGCCTTAAGCAGAGACTGGCGAATAACTCATTCAATGAAAGGCATTGTTAAGCTTCCAAAAAACTACCATCTCCTGAAATCTCAATGTATATTTTTTCCTCCGACCTTCATGATAACTTCAAGTAATGAGCAGTACACCAATCACTCTTGGATGTCAAGTTTCGTTCTCCTAGGTTGAAGCATTCGTTTGCAGGAACAGTTTGAATTTTTAGGTTTCACTGCGTTTTCTCCTATATTGACAGACACAGTTCAAACTCTAAATCAAACACGGTTTGTGGTAGCTTCTTGAACTTGACACAATACATTAGTTCTACGTTCTATCTCTAAGGTTTGTTTCCTCTTGATGTGGCCTTAAGCAGAGACTGGCGAATAACTCATTCAATGAAAGGCATTGTTAGGCTGCCAAAAAACTACAGTCTCCTGAAATCACAACATATATTTTTTCTTCCAACCTTCATGATACTTTCAGGAATGAGCAGTACACCAATCAAACTTGGATGTCCAAGTTTCGTTTTCCTAGGTTCAAGCATTCGTTTGCAGGAACAGTTTGAATTTTTAGGTTTCACTGCGTTTTCTTCTATATCGACAGATGCAGTTCGAACTCTAAATCGAACATGGTTTGTGCTAGCCTCTTGAAACTTGACACAATACAGTAGGTCTACGTTCTATCTCTAAGGTTTGTTTCCTCTTGATGTAGCCTTAAGCAGAGACTGGCGAATTACTCATTAAATGAAAGGCATTGTTAGGCTGCCAAAAACTACAGTCTCCTGAAATCACAACATATATTTTTTCTTCCGACCTTCATGATACTTTCAAGTAATGAGCAGTACACCAATCAAACTTGGATGTCCAAGTTTCCTTCTCCTAGGTTGAAGCATTCGTTTGCAGGAACAGTTTGAATTTTTAGGTTTCACTCTGCTTTCTCCTATATTGACAGATGCAGTTCGAACTCTAAATCAAACACGGTTTGTGGTAGCTTCTTGAAATTTGACACAATAAAGTAGTTCTACGTTCTATCCCTAAGGTTTGTTTCCGCTTGATGTAGCCTTAAGCAGAGACTGGCGAATAACACTTTCAATGAAAGGCATTGTTAAGCTTCCAAAAAACTACCATCTCCTGAAATCTCAATGTATATTTTTTCATCCAACCTTCATGATAACTTCAAGTAATGAGCAGTACACCAATCAAACTTGGATGCCCAAGTTTCGTTCTCCTAGGTTGAAGCATTCGTTTTCAGGAACAGTTTGAATTTTTAGGTTTCACTGCGTTTTCTTCTATATTGACAGATGCAGTTAGAACTCTAAATCAAACACAGTTTGTGCTAGCCTCTTGAAACTTGACACAATACAGTAGTTCTACGTTCTAACTCTAAGGTTTGTTTCCTCTTGATGTAGCCTTAAGCAGAGACTGGTGAATAACACTTTCAATGAAAGGCATTGTTAAGCTTTCAAAAAACTACCATCTCCTGAAATCTCAATGTATATTTTTTCCTCCGACTTTCATCATAACTTCACGTAATGAGCAGTACACCAATCAAACTTGGATGCAAAGTTTCGTTCTCCTAGGTTGAAGCATTCGTTTGCAGGAACAGTTTGAATTATTAGGTTTCACTGCGTTTTCTCCTATATTGACAGACACAGTTCGAACTCTAAATCAAACACGGTTTGTGGTAGCTTCTTGAAACTTGACACAATACAGAAGGTCTACGTTCTATCTCTAAGGTTTGTTTCCTCTTGATGTGGCCTTAAGCAGAGACTGGCGAATAACTCATTCAATGAAAGGCATTGTTAGGCTGCCAAAAAACTACAGTCTCCTGAAATCACAACATATATTTTTTCTTAGAACCTTCATGATACTTTCAGGAATGAGCAGTACACCAATCAAACTTGGATGTCCAAGTTTCGTTTTCCTAGGTTCAAGCATTCGTTTGCAGGAACAGTTTGAATTTTTAGGTTTCACTGCGTTTTCTTCTATATCGACAGATGCGGTTCGAACTCTAAATCGAACATGGTTTGTGCTAGCCTCTTGAAACTTGACACAATACAGTAGGTCTACGTTCTATCTCTAAGGTTTGTTTCCTCTTGATGTAGCCTTAAGCAGAGACTGGCGAATTACTCATTAAATGAAAGGCATTGTTAGGCTGCCAAAAACTACAGTCTCCTGAAATCACAACATATATTTTTTCTTCCGACCTTCATGATACTTTCAAGTAATGAGCAGTACACCAATCAAACTTGGATGTCCAAGTTTCCTTCTCCTAGGTTGAAGCATTCGTTTGCAGGAACAGTTTGAATTTTTAGGTTTCACTCTGCTTTCTCCTATATTGACAGATGCAGTTCGAACTCTAAATCAAACACGGTTTGTGGTAGCTTCTTGAAATTTGACACAATAAAGTAGTTCTACGTTCTATCCCTAAGGTTTGTTTCCGCTTGATGTAGCCTTAAGCAGAGACTGGCGAATAACACTTTCAATGAAAGGCATTGTTAAGCTTCCAAAAAACTACCATCTCCTGAAATCTCAATGTATATTTTTTCATCCAACCTTCATGATAACTTCAAGTAATGAGCAGTACACCAATCAAACTTGGATGCCAAGTTTCGTTCTCCTAGGTTGAAGCATTCGTTTTCAGGAACAGTTTGAATTTTTAGGTTTCACTGCGTTTTCTTCTATATTGACAGATGCAGTTAGAACTCTAAATCAAACACAGTTTGTGCTAGCCTCTTGAAACTTGACACAATACAGTAGTTCTACGTTCTAACTCTAAGGTTTGTTTCCTCTTGATGTAGCCTTAAGCAGAGACTGGTGAATAACACTTTCAATGAAAGGCATTGTTAAGCTTTCAAAAAACTACCATCTCCTGAAATCTCAATGTATATTTTTTCCTCCGACTTTCATCATAACTTCACGTAATGAGCAGTACACCAATCAAACTTGGATGCAAAGTTTCGTTCTCCTAGGTTGAAGCATTCGTTTGCAGGAACAGTTTGAATTATTAGGTTTCACTGCGTTTTCTCCTATATTGACAGACACAGTTCGAACTCTAAATCAAACACGGTTTGTGGTAGCTTCTTGAAACTTGACACAATACAGAAGGTCTACGTTCTATCTCTAAGGTTTGTTTCCTCTTGATGTAGCCTTAAGCAGAGACTGGCGAATAACTCATTCAATGAAAGGCATTATTAGGCTGCCAAAAAACTACAGTCTCCTGAAATCACAACATATATTTTTTCTTCCGACCTTCATGATAACTTCAAGTAATGAGCAGTACACCAATCAAACTTGGATGCCCAAGTTTCGTTCTCCTAGGTTGAAGCATTCGTTTGCAGGAACAGTTTGAATTTTTAGGTTTCACTGCATTTTCTCCTATATTGACAGATGCAGTTCGAACTCTAAATCAAACACGGTTTGTGGTAGCTTCTTGAAACTTGACACAATAAAGTAGTTCTACGTTCTATCCCTAAGGTTTGTTTCCACTTGATGTAGCCTTAAGCAGAGACTGGCGAATAACACTTTCAATGAAAGGCATTGTTAAGGTTCCAAAAAACTACCATCTCCTGAAATCTCAATGTATATTTTTTCATCCGACCTTCATGATAACTTCAAGTAATGAGCAGTACACCAATCAAACTTGGATGCCCAAGTTTCGTTCTCCTAGGTTGAAGCATTCGTTTGCAGGAACAGTTTGAATTTTTAGGTTTCACTGCATTTTCTCCTTTATTGACAGATGCAGTTCGAACTCTAAATCAAACACGGTTTGTGGTAGCTTCTTGAAACTTGACACAATACAGTAGTTCTAAGTTCTATGTCTCAGGTTTGTTTCCTCTTGATGTAGTCTTAATCAGAGACTGGCGAATAACTCATTCAATGAAAGGCTTTGGTAGGCTGTCAAAAAACTACTGTCTCCTGAAATCACAACATATATTTTTTCTTCCGAACTTCATTATATTTTCAAGTAATGAGCAGTACACCTATCAAACTTGGATGTCCAAGTTTCGTTCTCCTAGGTTGAAGCATTCGTTTGCAGGAACAGTTTGAATTTTTAGGTTTCACTGCGTTTTCTCCTATATTGACAGATGCAGTTAGAACTCTAAATCAAACACGGTTTGTGGTAGCTTCTTGAAACTTGACACAATACAGTAGTTCTATGTTCTATCTCTAAGGTTTGTTTCCTCTTGATGTAGCCTTAAGCAGAGACTGGGGAATAACTCATTCAATGAAAGGCATTGTTAGGCTGCCTAAAAACTACAGTCTCCTGAAATCACAACATATATTTTTTCTTCCGACCTTCATGATAACTTCAAGTAATGAGCAGTACACCAATCAAACTTGGATGCCCAAGTTTCGTTCTCCTAGGTTGAAGCATTCGTTTGCAGGAACAGTTTGAATTTTTAGGTTTCACTGCGTTTTCTCCTATATTGACAGATGCAGTTAGAACTCTAAATCAAACACGGTTTGTGGTAGCTTCTTGAAACTTGACACAATACAGTAGTTCTATGTTCTATCTCTAAGGTTTGTTTCCTCTTGATGTAGCCTTAAGCAGAGACTGGCGAATACCTCATTCGATGAAAGGCGTTGGTAGGCTGACAAAAAACTACAGTCTCCTGAAATCACAACATATATTTTTTCTTCCAACCTTCATGATAACTTCAAGTAATGAGCAGTACACCAATCAAACTTGGATGCCCAACTTTCGTTCTCCTAGGTTGAAGCATTCGTTTGCAGGAACAGTTTGAATTTTTAGGTTTCACTGCGTTTTCGTCTATATTGACAGATGCAGTTAGAACTCTAAATCAAACACGGTTTGTGCTAGCCTCTTGAAACTTGACACAATACAGTAGTTCTACGTTCTAACTCTAAGGTTTGTTTCCTCTTGATGTAGCCTTAAGCACAAAATTGCGAATAACACTTTCAATGAAAGGCATTGTTAAGCTTCAAAAACTACCATCTCCTGAAATCTCAAAGTATATTTTTTCATCCGACCATCATGATAACTTCAAGTAATGAGCAGTACACCAATCAAACTTGGATGCCAAGTTTAGTTCTCCTAGGTTGAAGCATTCGTTTGCAGGAACAGTTTGAATTTTTAGGTTTCACTCTGCTTTCTCCTATATTGACAGATGCAGTTTGAACTCTAAATCAAACACGGTTTGTGGTAGCTTCTTGAAATTTGACACAATAAAGTAGTTCTACTTTCTATCCCTAAGGTTTGTTTCCGCTTGATGTAGCCTTAAGCAGAGACTGGGGAATAACACTTTCAATGAAAGGCATTGTTAATCTTTTAAAAAACTACCATCTCCTGAAATCTCAATGTATATTTTTTCATCCGAACTTCATGATAACTTCAAGTAATGAGCAGTACACCAATCAAACTTGGATGCCAAGTTTCGTTCTCCTAGGTTGAAGCATTCGTTTGCAGGAACAGATTGAATTTTTAGGTTTCACTCTGTTTTCTCCTATATTGACAGATGCAGTTCGAACTCTAAATCAAACACGGTTTGTGGTAGCTTCTTGAAATTTGACACAATAACGTAGTTCTACCTTCTATCCCTAAGGTTTGTTTCCGCTTGATGTAGCCTTAAGCAGAGACTGGCGAATAACACTTTCAATGAAAGGCATTGTTAAGCTTCCAAAAAACTACCATCTCCTGAAATCTCAATGTATATTTTTTCATCCAACCTTCATGATAATTTCAAGTAATGAGCAGTACACCAATCAAACTTGGATGCCCAAGTTTCGTTCTCCTAGGTTGAAGCATTCGTTTGCAGGAACAGTTTGAATTTTTAGGTTTCACTGCGTTTTCTCCTATATTGACAGATGCAGTTCGAACTCTAAATCAAACACGGTTGGTGGTAGCTTCTTGAAACTTGACAAAATAAAGAGGTTCTACGTTCTATCTCTAAGGTTTGTGTCCTCTTGATGTAGCCTTAAGCAGAGACTGGCGAATAACTCATTCAATGAAAGGCGTTGTTTGGCTGCCAAAAAACTACAGTCTCCTGAAATCACAACATATATTTTTTTTCCAACCTTCATGATACTTTCAAGTAATGAGAAGTACACCAATCAAACTTGGATGCCCAAGTTTCGTTTTCCTACGTTGAAGCATCCGTTTGCAGTAACAGTTTGAATTTTTAGTTTTCACTCTGTTTTCTCCTATATTGACAGATGCAGTTAGAACTCTAAATCAAACACGGTTTGTGGTAGCTTCTTGAAACTTGACAGAATACAGTACTTTTACGATCTATCTCTAAGGTTGTTTCCTCTTGATGTAGCCTTAAGCAGAGACTGGCGAATAATTCATTCAATGAAAGGCATTGTTAGGCTGCCAAAAAACTACAGTCTCCTGAAATCACAACATATATTTTTTCTTCCGACCTTCATGATAACTTCAAGTAATGAGCAGTACACCAATCAAACTTGGATGCCCAAGTTTCGTTCTCCTAGGTTGAAGCATTCGTTTGCAGGAACAGTTTGAATTTTTAGGTTTCACTGCGTTTTCTCCTATATTGACAGATGCAGTTCGAACTCTAAATCAAACACGGTTTGTGGTAGCTTCTTGAAACTTGACACAATACAGTAGTTCTACGTTCTATCTCTAAGGTTTGTTTCCTCTTGATGTAGCCTTAAGCAGAGACTGGCGAATAACACTCTCAATGAAAGGCATTGTTAAGCTTCCAAAAAACTACCATCTCCTGAAATCTCAATGTATATTTTTTCATCCGACCTTCATGATAACTTCAAGTAATGAGCAGTACACCAATCAAACTTGGATGCCCAAGTTTCGTTCTCCTAGGTTGAAGCATTCGTTTGCAGGAACAGTTTGAATTTTTAGGTTTCACTGCGTTTTCTTCTTTATTGACAGATGCAGTTAGAACTCTAAATCAAACACAGTTTGTGCTAGCCTCTTGAAACTTGACACAATACAGTAGTTCTACGTTCTAACTCTAAGGTTTGTTTCCTCTTGATGTAGCCTTAAGCAGAGACTGGTGAATAACACTTTCAATGAAAGGCATTGTTAAGCTTTCAAAAAACTACCATCTCCTGAAATCTCAATGTATATTTTTTCCTCCGACTTTCATCATAACTTCACGTAATGAGCAGTACACCAATCAAACTTGGATGCCAAGTTTCGTTCTCCTAGGTTGAAGCATTCGTTTGCAGGAACAGTTTGAATTATTAGGTTTCACTGCGTTTTCTCCTATATTGACAGACACAGTTCGAACTCTAAATCAAACACGGTTTGTGGTAGCTTCTTGAAACTTGACACAATACAGAAGGTCTACGTTATATCTCTAAGGTTTGTTTCCTCTTGATGTAGCCTTAAGCAGAGAATGGCGAATAACTCATTCAATGAAAGGCATTATTAGGCTGCCAAAAAACTACAGTCTCCTGAAATCACAACATATATTTTTTCTTCCGACCTTCATGATAACTTCAAGTAATGAGCAGTACACCAATCAAACTTGGATGCCCAAGTTTCGTTCTCCTACGTTGAAGCATTCGTTTGCAGGAACAGTTTGAATTTTTAGGTTTCACTGCATTTTCTCCTATATTGACAGATGCAGTTCGAACTCTAAATCAAACACGGTTTGTGGTAGCTTCTTGAATCTTGACACAATAAAGTAGTTCTACGTTCTATCCCTAAGGTTTGTTTCCACTTGATGTAGCCTTAAGCAGAGACTGGCGAATAACACTTTCAATGAAAGGCATTGTTAAGGTTCCAAAAAACTACCATCTCCTGAAATCTCAATGTATATTTTTTCATCCGACCTTCATGATAACTTCAAGTAATGAGCAGTACACCAATCAAACTTGGATGCCCAAGTTTCGTTCTCCTAGGTTGAAGCATTCGTTTGCAGGAACAGTTTGAATTTTTAGGTTTCACTGCATTTTCTCCTTTATTGACAGATGCAGTTCGAACTCTAAATCAAACACGGTTTGTGGTAGCTTCTTGAAACTTGACACAATACAGTATGTTCTAAGTTCTATGTCTCAGGTTTGTTTCCTCTTGATGTAGTCTTAATCAGAGACTGGCGAATAACTCATTCAATGAAAGGCTTTGGTAGGCTGTCAAAAAACTACAGTCTCCTGAAATCACAACATATATTTTTTCTTCCGAACTTCATTATATTTTCAAGTAATGAGCAGTACACCTATCAAACTTGGATGTCCAAGTTTCGTTCTCCTAGGTTGAAGCATTCGTTTGCAGGAACAGTTTGAATTTTTAGGTTTCACTGCGTTTTTCTCCTATATTGACAGATGCAGTTAGAACTCTAAATCAAACACGGTTTGTGGTAGCTTCTTGAAACTTGACACAATACAGTAGTTCTATGTTCTATCTCTAAGGTTTGTTCCTCTTGATGTAGCCTTAAGCAGAGACTGGCGAATAACTCATTCAATGAAAGGCATTGTTAGGCTGCCTAAAAACTACAGTCTCCTGAAATCACAACATATATTTTTTCTTCCGACCTTCATGATAACTTCAAGTAATGAGCAATACACCAATCAAACTTGGATGCCCAAGTTTCATTCTCCTAGGTTGAAGCATTCGTTTGCAGGAACAGTTGAATTTTTAGGTTTCACTGCGTTTTCTCCTATATTGACAGATGCAGTTAGAACTCTAAATCAAACACGGTTTGTGGTAGCTTCTTGAAACTTGACACAATACAGTAGTTCTACGTTCTATCTCTAAGGTTTGTTTCCCTTGATGTAGCCTTAAGCAGAGACTGGCGAATACCTCATTCGATGAAAGGCGTTGGTAGGCTGACAAAAACTACAGTCTAATGAAATCACAACATATATTTTTTCTTCCAACCTTCATGATAACTTCAAGTAATGAGCAGTACACCAATCAAACTTGGATGCCCAAGTTTCGTTCTCCTAGGTTGAAGCATTCGTTTGCAGGAACAGTTTGAATTTTTAGGTTTCACTGCGTTTTCGTCTATATTGACAGATGCAGTTAGAACTCTAAATCAAACACGGTTTGTGCTAGCCTCTTGAAACTTGACACAATACAGTAGTTCTACGTTCTAACTCTAAGGTTTGTTTCCTCTTGATGTAGCCTTAAGCACAGAATTGCGAATAACACTTTCAATGAAAGGCATTGTTAAGCTTCAAAAACTACCATCTCCTGAAATCTCAAAGTATATTTTTTCATCCGACCATCATGATAACTTCAAGTAATGAGCAGTACACCAATCAAACTTGGATGCCAAGTTTAGTTCTCCTAGGTTGAAGCATTCGTTTGCAGGAACAGTTTGAATTTTTAGGTTTCACTCTGCTTTCTCCTATATTGACAGATGCAGTTTGAACTCTAAATCAAACACGGTTTGTGGTAGCTTCTTGAAATTTGACACAATAAAGTAGTTCTACTTTCTATCCCTAAGGTTTGTTTCCGCTTGATGTAGCCTTAAGCAGAGACTGGGGAATAACACTTTCAATGAAAGGCATTGTTAATCTTTTAAAAAACTACCATCTCCTGAAATCTCAATGTATATTTTTTCATCCGAACTTCATGATAACTTCAAGTAATGAGCAGTACACCAATCAAACTTAGATGCCAAGTTTCGTTCTCCTAGGTTTAAGCATTCGTTTGCATTAACAGTTTGAATTTTTAGGTTTCACTCTGTTTTCTCCTATATTGACAGATGCAGTTCGAACTCTAAATCAAACACGGTTTGTGGTAGCTTCTTGAAATTTGACACAATAACGTAGTTCTACCTTCTATCCCTAAGGTTTGTTTCCGCTTGATGTAGCCTTAAAGCAGAGACTGGCGAATAACACTTTCAATGAAAGGCATTGTTAAGCTTCCAAAAAACTACCATCTCCTGAAATCTCAATGTATATTTTTTCATCCAACCTTCATGATAACTTCAAGTAATGAGCAGTACACCAATCAAACTTGGATGCCCAAGTTTCGTTCTCCTAGGTTGAAGCATTCGTTTGCAGGAACAGTTTGAAGTTTTAGGTTTCACTGCGTTTTCTCCTATATTGACAGATGCAGTTCGAACTCTAAATCAAACACGGTTGGTGGTAGCTTCTTGAAACTTGACAAAATAAAGAGGTTCTACGTTCTATCTCTAAGGTTTGTGTCCTCTTGATGTAGCCTTAAGCAGAGACTGGCGAATAACTCATTCAATGAAAGGCGTTGTTTGGCTGCCAAAAAACTACAGTCTCCTGAAATCACAACATATATTTTTTTTTCCAACCTTCATGATACATTCAAGTAATGAGAAGTACACCAATCAAACTTGGATGCCCAAGTTTCGTTTTCCTACGTTGAAGCATCCGTTTGCAGTAACAGTTTGAATTTTTAGTTTTCACTCTGTTTTCTCCTATATTGACAGATGCAGTTAGAACTCTAAATCAAACACGGTTTGTGGTAGCTTCTTGAAACTTGACAGAATACAGTACTTTTACGATCTATCTCTAAGGTTGTTTCCTCTTGATGTAGCCTTAAGCAGAGACTGGCGAATAATTCATTCAATGAAAGGCATTGTTAGGCTGCCAAAAAACTACAGTCTCCTGAAATCACAACATATATTTTTTCTTCCGACCTTCATGATAACTTCAAGTAATGAGCAGTACACCAATCAAACTTGGATGCCCAAGTTTCGTTCTCCTAGGTTGAAGCATTCGTTTGCAGGAACAGTTTGAATTTTAGGTTTCACTGCGTTTTCTCCTATATTGACAGATGCAGTTCGAACTCTAAATCAAACACGGTTTGTGGTAGCTTCTTGAAACTTGACACAATACAGTAGTTCTACGTTCTATCTCTAAGGTTTGTTTCCTCTTGATGTAGCCTTAAGCAGAGACTGGCGAATAACTCATTCAATGAAAGGCTTTGGTAGTCTGCCAAAAAACTACAGTCTCCTGAAATCACTACATATATTTTTTCTTCCGAACTTCATGATACTTTCAGGAATGAAGTACACCAATCA